>NC_091978.1:346526271-346826271 GCF_044704955.1 Pristiophorus japonicus | reverse complement strand
TGGCTTACCCCTTATCCTTAAACTGTGACTCCTGGTTCTGGACTTCCCCAACATTGGGAACATTCTTCCTGCATCTAACCTGTCTAAACCCGTCAGAATTATAAACGTTTCTATGAGATCCCCTCTCATTCTTCTGAACTCCAGTGAATACAAGCCCAGTTGATCCAGTCTTTCTTGATAGGTCAGTCCCGCCATCCCGGGAATCAGTCTGGTGAACCTTCGCTGCACTCCCTCAATAGCAAGAATGTCCTTCCTCAAGTTAGGAGACCAAAACTGTACACAATACTCCAGGTATGGCCTCACCAAGGCCCTGTACAACTGCAGTAACACCTCCCCCTGCCCATGTACTCAAATCCCCTCGCTATGAAGGGCAACATGCCATTTGCTTTCTTAACCGCCTGCTGTACCTGCATGCCAACCTTCAATGACTGATGTACCATGATGACACCCAGGTCTCGTTGCACCTCCCCTTTTCCTAATCTGTCACCATTCAGATAATAGTCTGTCTCTCTGTTTTTACCACCAAAGTGGATAACCTCACATTTATCCACATTATATTTCATCTGCCATCCATTTGCCCACTCACCTAACCTATCCAAGCCACTCTGCAGCCTCATAGCATCCTCCTCGCAGCTCACACTGCCACCCAACTTAGTGTCACCCGCAAATTTGGAGATACAACATTTGATCCCCTCGTGACAGAGGCTGAGTGAACACTACCTTACTAACTTTCCCTCTCCATACTGAGCAGCACGATTCAAACCCACAACTGCACAGACTGGGCAAACCAAACATTGGTTCTTCTCCTTAGTAACACTGAAATGACATGATTTCTTTTACATTTTAAACACATTTACTGAATTACTCTTGCATAATTAAAATATTAGGTTAATTGTTCATTAATTCATTTTTTAAATAAAAAAGCGTCATGACGAGGGTCATTGATTTACAATGATTAAACAAATTAAATTCTGTTTTCATTACTTGGGATTATTTTCGTAATCAGATCCTGCAATTATGTCCATTGATCCATAGGTGAGTGGCCTTGGACATAAAAATAAGTTACCTTTGAAAATAAACACTTGAATAAATTCAACCTGTTCAACCACAAACAAACACATGCTACATATGAAACTGTGGAATCATTTGACCACCCATCACCCAATTAAATATTGCTGAGGGAAAGCACCATCCAAAGGCTGCGGGGGAGAGAGAGGGGTGTGTCTGCCCACCAGTACGGACCGACACATTGCTGATCGTAGATGATGTAAGGTCCACTAACGGAAGTGGCCAAAGACCCAAGGAAATATCGAGGGAAAAAAAAAAAATAGTAGCACTTCTGCTCGTTTGTATTGGGGAATCCAACACAGAGTCCCCTGAGCAGCCACCAAGCTGGTCAAGCTTCCCTGTCCACTATGGGCAAAAGCCAATACAACACTGGCTTTAACTGGAAGGTCTACAAAAATAAACACCATTTTGGATCTGAGAGTTCCAACGACGCCACTAAGAGGTCAGGAAAGTGACAGTTGAGGCAACGTTGCCTCAGGCTATCCATTCAGATGAACAGTTCTGAAAACTAAGAATTCCAGAGTTGAGTAAATATTTAAAATATAAATCTACTTTATTCACAAAGGATGACTGTGTTACAGACCCAGAGGGGAGGTATGTTGTAGCAACAGCTCTGATTTGTTTTACATAGGCAGAGATATCCTGGTTGGCATATATGCCCCGAGTACTGATCGACACAATTCTTGGAGGTAGCCTCCTCTGAAGTTGAAGAGTTCTTGGAAATGGTGGTTGGTAGCCCTCGAGGCTCTCAAGCTGATATAGCAGGAATGTATTCGAAACTGTGCTCCAACCAAAAAGATAAAAGGAGCACAGGGACTAGCCATGCTGCAGGCTCGGGATCACCAGCTTCATTCAGAAGGAAGATTAGAAAGCTAATAAAAATTAAACATAAGCTTTGTGAAAAGAAGTAAAGGGGTAAAAATTGCTTTGTGTTGAACCAGTTTTTCCAGGCATAAAATGGGCACAAAGCATACAATTTAGCAATGAGACTGCCTGTGCCAAATCTGCATGACATTGGTCCCACTGCTAAACTCAGGCTGCCCCAATTTTAGATGTCCGAGGTGGCTGCCTAAGTCAGACGGTAAGCACCATAAATATACACATTGAGAGCCAAACACTCTCCATCCAGAAATTAGTCAATGATGTGAAAGGCAGATGTCAGGCCTGCCCTGCTCAGGCTTCTTCAGCGACCCCCATGGCCACCAACAAAAGGTCAGTGAATCCTTCTATTCAGAAACAAAAAATGATCTCGTAGAGCAGGAGTGCCACGTGCTAGTCAGAGTAGGAATCACAGGATAGCTCAGATGAATGCATGGTTTGATCAGTGGTGCAGCAGGGAGGGATTCAAATTCCTGGGACATTGGAACCGGTTCTGGGGGAGGTGGGACCAGTACAAAGCGGACGGTCTGCACCTAGGCAGGACTGGAACCAATGTCCTCGGGGGAGTGTTTGCTAGTGCTGTTTGGGAGGAGTTAAACTAATATGGCAGGGGGATGGGAACCAATGCAGGAAGACAGAGGGAAACAAAATGGAGACAGAAGCAAAAGATAGAAAAAAGAAGAGTAAAAGTGGAGGGCAGAGAAACCCAAGGCAAAAAACAAAAAGGGCCACTTTACAGCAAAATTCTAAAGGGGCAAAGTGTGTTAAAAAGACAAGCCTGAAGGCTCTGTGCCTCAATGCAAGGAGTATTTGGAATAAGGTGGACGAATTAACTGTGTAGATAGCAGTTAACGGATACGATGTGATTGGCATTACGGAGATATGGCTCCAGGGTGACCAAGGCTGGGAACTCAACATCCAGGGGTATTCAACATTTAGGAAGGATAAACAGAAAGGAAAAGGAGGTGGGGTGGCGTTGCTGGTTAAAGAGGAAATTAATGCAATTGTTAGGAAAGACATTAGCTTGGATGATGTGGAATCGGTATGGTTGGAGCTACAGAGTACCAAAGGGCAGAAAACGCTAGTTGTGTACAGGCCACCAAATAGTAGTAGTGAGGTTGGGGATAGCATCAAACAAGAAATAAGGGATGTGTGCAATAGAGGTACAGCAGTAATTATGAGTGACTTTAATCTACATATTGATTGGGCTAACCTAACTGGTAGCAATGTGGTGGAGGAGGATTTCCTGCAGTGTATTAGGGATGGTTTTCCAGACCAATATGTTGAGGAACCAACCAGAGAGCTGGCCATCCTAGACTGGCTGATGTGTAATGAGAAGGGATTAATTAGCAATCTTGTTGTGCGAGGCCCCTTGGGGAAGAGTGACCATAATATGGTAGAATTCCTGATTAAGATGGAGAGTGACAAAGCTAATTCAGAAACTAGGGTCCTGAACTTAAGGAAAGATAACTTTGACGGTACGAGGTGTGAATTGGCTAAATTAGACTGGCAAATGATACTTAAAGGGTTGACGGTGGATAGGCAATGGCAAAGCTTTAAAGATCATATGGACGAACTTCAATAATAGTACATCCCTGTCTGGAGTAAAAATAAAACGGGAAAGGTGGCTCAACCGTGGCTAACAAAGGAAATTAAGGATAGTGTCAAATCCAAGGAAGAGACACACAAATTAGCCAGAAAAAGCAGCAAACCAGAGGACTGGGTGAAATTTAGGATTCAGCAGAGGAGGACAAAGGATTTAATTAAGAGGGAGAAAATAGAGTACGAGAGGAAGCTTGCCGGAAACTAAAAACTGACTGCAAAAGCTTCTAAAGCTATGTGAAGAGAAAAAGATTCGTGAAGACAAACGTAGGTCCCTTGCAGTCAGATTTGGGTGAATTTATAATGGGGAACAAAGAAGTGGCAGACCAATTGAACAAGTACTTTGGTTCTGTCTTCACAAAGGAAGACACAAATAACCTTCCGGATGTACTAGGGGACCGAGGGTGTAGTGAGAAGGAGGAACTGAAGGATATCCTTATTAGATGGGAAATTGTGTTAGGGAAATTGACGGGATTGAAGGCCGATAAATCCCCAGAGCCTGATAGTCTACATCCCAGGGTACTAAAGGAAGTGGCCCAAGAAATAGTGGAAGCATTGGTGATAATTTTCCAGCAGTCTATCGACTCTGGATCAGTTCCCATGGACTGGAGGGTTGCTAATGTAAGGGAGAGGGGAGCGACCTGTCAAAAGCCCAGCGGGAGATCGAGAGCCAGCGGCAGTTGGTGAGAGGGGAGCGACCTGTCAAAAGCCCAGCGGGAGATCGAGAGCCAGCGGCAGTTGGTGAGAGGGGAGCGACCTGTCAAAAGCCCAGCGGGAGATCGAGAGCCAGCGGCAGTTGGTGAGAGGGGAGCGACCCGTCAAAAGCCCAGCGGGAGATCGAGAGCCAGCGGCAGTTGGTGAGAGGGGAGCGACCTGTCAAAAGCCCAGCGGGAGATCGAGAGCCAGCGGCAGTTGGTGAGAGGGGAGCGACCTGTCAAAAGCCCAGCGGGAGATCGAGAGCCAGCGGCAGTTGGTGAGAGGGGAGCGACCTGTCAAAAGCCCAGCGGGAGATCGAGAGCCAACAACAGTTGGTGAGAGGGGAGCGACCTGTCAAAAGCCCAGCGGGAGATCGAGAGCCAGCGGCAGTTGGTGAGAGGGGAGCGACCTGTCAAAAGCCCAGCGGGAGATCGAGAGCCAGCGGCAGTTGGTGAGAGGGGAGCGACCTGTCAAAAGCCCAGCGGGAGATCGAGAGCCAACGACAGTTGGTGAGAGGGGAGCGACCTGTCAAAAGCCCAGCGGGAGATCGAGAGCCAACGACAGTTGGTGAGAGGGGAGCGACCTGTCAAAAGCCCAGCGGGAGATCGAGAGCCAGCGGCAGTTGGTGAGAGGGGAGCGACCTGTCAAAAGCATACCGGTGCAGCTACAGCGGGAGAGAAAGCAAAATAGAAGTAGAAAGTAATCAAAAAGTGACGTCACAGCCAATGGGGTAAGTGATTGGCTGGTGATTGGTGAGTAGCTTTTCTTTTCTTTTTTATATCAGTAAGTGAACTGCAACATTGTTATTACCAATTTAAGGGTATCTAAGGTTAAGACATGGCAGGAGAGCTCGGCCATGTGATATGCTCCTCCTGTACCATGTGGGAACTCGGGGACACTTCCGGTGTCCCTGGGCACTACGTGTGTGAGAAGTGTATCCGCCTCGAGCTCTTGACGGTCCTCGTTGCGGAATTGGAGCTGAGGGTGGATTCACTCTGGAGCATCCACGATGCTGAGAATGACGTGAGTATCACGTGTAGTGAGTTGGTCTTACCGCAGGAGAAGGGTCCACAGCCAGATAGGGAATGGAAGACCAGCAGGAAGAGCAGTGCAAGAAAGATAGTGCAGGGGTCCCCTGTGGTCATCCCCCTGCAAAACAGATACACTGCTTTGAGTACTGTTGGGGAGGATGACTCATCAGGGGAGGGCAGCAGCAGCCAAGTTCATGGCACCGTAGGTGGCTCTGCTGCAAAGGAGGGCAGGAAAAAGAGTGGGAGCGCGATAGTGATAGGGGATTCGATGGTGAGGGGAATAGATAGGCATTTCTGCGGACGCAACCGAGACTCCAGGATGGTATGTTGCCTCCCTGGTGCAAGGGTCAAGGATGTCTCGGAGCGGGTGCAGGACATTCTGAAATGGGAGGGAGAACAGCCAGTTGTCGTGGTGCACATTGGTACCAACGACATAGGTAAAAAAAAGGGATGAGGTCCTACGAAAAGAATTTAAGGAGCTAGGAGCTAAATTAAAAAGTAGGACCTCAAAAGTAGTAATCTCGGGATTGCTACCAGTGCCACGTGCTAGTCAGAGTAGGAATCGCAGGATAGCGCAGATGAATACATGGCTTGAGCAGTGGTGCAGCAGGGAGGGATTCAAATTCTTGGGGCATTGGAACCGGTTCTGGGGGAGGTGGGACCAGTACAAACCGGGCGGTCTGCACCTGGGCAGGTCCGGAACCAATGTCCTAGGGGGAGTGTTTGCTAGTGCTGTTGGGGAGGAGTTAAACTAATATTGCAGGGGGATGGGAACCTATACAGGGAGACAGAGGGAGACAAAAATGAGGCAAAAGCAAAAGACAGAAAGGAGATGAGGAAAAGTGGAGGGCAGAGAAACCCAAGGCAAAGAACAAAAAGGGCCACTGTACAGCAAAATTCTAAAAGGACAAAGGGTGTTAAAAAAGCAAGCCTGAAGGCTTTGTGTCTTAATGCAAGGAGTATCCGCAATAAGGTGGATGAATTAACTGTGCAAATAGATGTTAACAAATATGATGTGATTGGGATTACGGAGACGTGGCTCCAGGATGATCAGGGCTGGGAACTCAACATCCAGGGGTATTCAACATTCAGGAAGGATAGAATAAAAGGAAAAGGAGGTGGGGTAGCATTGCTGGTTAAAGAGGAGATTAATGCAATAGTTAGGAAAGACATTAGCTTGGATGATGTGGAATCTATATGGGTAGAGCTGCAGAACTCTAAAGGGCAAAAATCGTTAGTGGGAGTTGTGTACAGACCACCAAACAGTAGTAGTGATGTTGGGGAGGGCATCAAACAGGAAATTAGGAGTGCATGCAATAAAGGTGCAGCAGTTATAATGGGTGACTTTAATATGCACATAGATTGGGCTAGCCAAACTGGAAGCAATACGGTGGAGGAGGATTTCCTGGAATGCATAAGGGATGGTTTTCTAGACCAATATGTCGAGGAACCAACTAGGGGGGAGGCCATCTTAGACTGGGTGTTGTGTAATGAGAGAGGATTAATTAGCAATCTCATTGTGCGAGGCCCCTTGGGGAAGAGTGACCATAATATGGTGGAATTCTGCATTAGGATGGAGAATGAAACAGTTAATTCAGAGACCATGGTCCAGAACTTAAAGAAGGGTAACTTTGAATGTATGAGGCGTGAATTGGCTAAGATAGATTGGCTAATGATACTTAAGGGGTTGACTGTGGATGGGCAATGGCAGACATTTAGAGACCGCATGGATGAATTACAACAATTGTACATTCCTGTCTGGCGTAAAAATAAAAAAGGGAAGGTGGCTCAACCGTGGCTATCAAGGGAAATCAGGGATAGTATTAAAGCCAAGGAAATGGCATACAAATTGGCCAGAAATAGCAGCGAACCTGGGGACTGGGAGAAATTTAGAACTCAGCAGAGGAGGACAAAGGGTTTGATTAGGGCAGGGAAAATGGAGTACGAGAAGAAGCTTGCAGGGAACATTAAGGCGGATTGCAAAAGTTTCTATAGGTATGTAAAGAGAAAAAGGTTAGTAAAGACAAACGTAGGTCCCCTGCAGTCAGAATCAGGGGAAGTCATAACGGGGAACAAAGAAATGGCAGACCAATTGAACAAGTACTTTGGTTCAGTATTCACTAAGGAGGACACAAACAACCTTCCGGATATAAAAGTGGTCAGAGGGTCTATTAAGGAGGAGGAACTGAGGGAAATCTTTATTAGTCGGGAAATTGTGTTGGGGAAATTGATGGGATTGAAGGCTGATAAATCCCCAGGGCCTGATGGACTGCATCCCAGAGTACTTAAGGAGGTGGCCTTGGAAATAGCGGATGCATTGACAGTCATTTTCCAACATTCCATTGACTCTGGATCAGTTCCTATCGAGTGGAGGGTAGCCAATGTAACCCCACTTTTTAAAAAAAGGAGGGAGAGAGAAAGCAGGGAATTATAGACCGGTCAGCCTGACCTCAGTAGTGGGTAAAATGATGGAATCAATTATTAAGGATGTCATAGCAGCGCATTTGGAAAATGGTGACATGATAGGTCCAAGTCAGCATGGATTTGTGAAAGGGAAATCATGCTTGACAAATCTTCTGGAATTTTTTGAGGATGTTTCCAATAAAGTGGACAAAGGAGTACCAGTTGATGTGGTATATTTGGACTTTCAGAAGGCTTTCGACAAGGTCCCACACAGGAGATTAATGTGCAAAGTTAAAGCACATGGGATTGGGGGTAGTGTGCTGACATGGATTGAGAACTGGTTGTCAGACAGGAAGCAAAGAGTAGGAGTAAATGGGTACTTTTCGGAATGGCAGGCAGTGACTAGTGGGGTACCGCAGGGTTCTGTGCTGGGGCCCCAGCTGTTTACATTGTACATTAATGATTTAGACGAGGGGATTAAATGTAGTATCTCCAAATTTGCGGATGACACTAAGTTGGGTGGCAGTGTGAGCTGCGAGGAGGATGCTATGAGGCTACAGAGTGACTTGGATAGGTTAGGTGAGTGGGCAAATGCGTGGCAGATGAAGTATAATGTGGATAAATGTGAGGTTATCCACTTTGGTGGTAAAAACAGAGAGACTGACTATTATCTGAATGGTGACAGATTAGGAAAAGGGAAGGTGCAATGAGACCTGGGTGTCATGGTACATCAGTCATTGAAGGTTGGCATGCAGGTACAGCAGGCGGTTAAGAAAGCAAATGGCATGTTGGCCTTCATAGCGAGGGGATTTGAGTACAGGGGCAGGGAGGTGTTGCTACAGTTGTACAGGGCCTTGGTGAGGCCACACCTGGAGTATTGTGTACAGTTTTGGTCTCCTAACTTGAGGAAGGACATTCTTGCTATTGAGGGAGTGCAGCGAAGATTCACCAGACTGATTCCCGGGATGGTGGGACTGACCTATCAAGAAAGACTGGATCAACTGGGCTTGTATTCACTGGAGTTCAGAAGAGTGAGAGGGGACCTCATAGAAACGTTTAAAATTCTGACGGGTTTGGACAGGTTGGATGCAGGAAGAATGTTCCCAATGTTGGGGAAGTCCAGAACCAGGGGTCACAGTCTAAGGATAAGGGGTAAGCCATTTAGGACCGAGATAAGGAGAAACTTCTTCACCCAGAGAGTGGTGAACCTGTGGAATTCTCTACCACAGGAAGTAGTTGAGGCCAATTCACTAAATATATTCAAAAGGAGTTAGATGAAGTCCTTACTACTCGGGGGATCAAGGGGTATGGCGTGAAAGCAGGAAGTGGGTACTGAGGTTTCATGTTCAGCCATGAACTCATTGAATGGCGGTGCAGGCTAGAAGGGCTGAATGGCCTACTCCTGCACCTATTTTCTATGTTTCTATGAGAGAGAAAATGGGTAATTACAGACCGGTTAGCCTGACATCAGTAGTGGGGAAAATGTTGGAATCAATCATTAAGGATGAAATAGCAGCGCATTTGGAAAGCAGTGATAGGATTGGTCCAAGTCTGCATGGATTTATGAAAGGGAAATCATGCTTAACAAATCTTCTGGAATTTTTTGAGGATGTAATGAGTAGAGTGGACAAGGGAGAACCAGTGGATGTGGTGTATTTGGACTTTCAAAAGGCTTTTGACAAGGTCCCACACAAGAGATTGGTGTGCAAAATCAAAGCACATGGTATTGGGGGTAATATACTGACGTGGATAGAGAACTGGCTGGCAGACAGGAAGCAGAGAGTCGGGATAAACGGGTCCTTTTCAGAATGGCAGGCAGCAACTCGTGGAGTGCCACAGCGCTCGGTGCTGGGACCCCAGCTCTTTACAATATATATTAATGATTTAGATGATGGAATTGAGTTTAATATCTCCAAGTTTGCAGATGACACTAAAATGGGTGGCGGTGTGAGCTGTGAGGAGGAGGCTAAGAGGCTGCAGGGTGACTTAGACAGGTTAGGCGAATGGGCAAATACATGGCAGATGCAGTATAATGTGGATAAATGTGAGGTTATCCACTTTGGGGGCAAAAACATGAAGGCAAATTATCTGAATGGCGGCAGATTAGGAAAATGGGAGGTGCAGCTGGAGCTGGGTGTCATGGTTCATCAGTCCTTGAAAGTTGGCATGCAGGTGCATGCAGGTGAAGGCGGCAAATGGTATGTTGGTCTTGATAGCAAGGGGATTTGAGTACAGGAGCAGGGAAGTCTTACTGCAGTTGTACAGGACCTTAGTGAGGCCCCACCTGGAATAGTGTGTTCAGTTTTGGTCTCCTAATATGAGGAAGGACGTTCTTGCTATTGAGGGAGTGCAGCGAAGGTTCAACAGACTGATTCAGGGATGGCAGGACTGACATATGAGGAGAGACCGGATCAACTGGGCCTTTATACACTGGAGTTTAGAAGGATGAGAGGGGATCTCATAGAAACATATAAAATTCTGACAGGACTGGACAGGTTAGATGCGGGAAGAATGTTCCCAATGTTGGGGAAGGCCAGAATCAGGGGACACAGTCTTAGGATAAGGGGTAGGCCATTTAGGACTGAGATGAGGAGAAACTTCTTCACTCAGAGAGTTGTTAACCTGTAGAATTCCCTGCCGTAGCGAGTTGTTGATGCTAGTTCATTGGATATATTCAAGAGGGAGTTAGATATGGCCCTTACGGCTAAAGGGATCAAGGGGTATGGAGAGAAAGCAGGAAAGGGGTACTGAAGGAACGATCAACCATGATCTTATTGAATGGTGGTGCAGGCTCGAAGGGCTATTTTCTATGTTTCCAAGTGTGCGACTCCAACTACACAGGAGTTGTGATTGGCCACCCTCCATAGCTCGCTCCGATCCTCCATCAAACCCCAAAATGTACATTGTTTCAAGTTAGGCAAAGATTTTAGATTCGACAAAAAAATTTTGCATTTCTATAGCGCCTTTCATGACCATTGGACGCCCCAAAGCACTTGACAATTAATGAAGTACTTTTTACAGTGTAGTCACTGTTGTAATGTAGGGAGATAAAGGAGGAAGGTTGTTGGTTCGACAGCTGAAATAGGTGGAAGAAACTGCAGAACTCTCACCACAGCTCTGCAGAAATTCAACTTCAACCTTGGATTAATCAAGTGGATAGGAATTATTTACGTGACTGCTTTCGCATCCGGAACATGAAATAGTATCATTTCCCCCTTATTTGGCAAGGGACACAAGGAAATCATTTCCACTCTCCAAATACATTTTTATCACAGCCTAGGTTTAGAGTTAAATGATAAAGAATATAGGATTTACTTATATGTATGGGCGACATGGGCATAACCATTGTCACAAACCTTAATCTATTATTAGAAGTTAACATGTCCAGAGTAGGTAAATCTATATAAAATCTTAGCAAGATCACAGTTGGAGCACTGTGTGAAATTTTGGATTCCATACTATTGGAAGGATGTTGAGGTAAGAGAGGAGAAAGTGCAGATTTACTAGAATATTGCCTGGTATGAGGAAATACAATGAGCGATTTGAAAATGAAGCTGTTTTTTTGTTAGAACAGAGGAGATTATGGGGTAATTTGCTAAGTATTAAAAATTATGAAAGGCTGGGACAGAGTCGATAGAAACAATTGTTTCCAGTATTTAAGGTGTCTAGAATGAAGGTACGAATCCAAAAGAAAAAGGGAATGCCCTTGAAATTCTTATGCCTGGTAACAGCAGGCGTAAGGCTTGTTTTTACCAATGTAAAAGTTTTTTAAAAAATAGAAAAATAACATTTTATCACTCATTTCTACATTAAAAATCATGAAATAAGGTAAGTTTATTTTAATCCCGTTAAAACATATTTAAAAATTAAAAAAAAATGTTTGTTTAAAATATTTAATTGAATATTTGAATTAACTGGTAACGTTTAAAAAAAAATTATTTCATGTGTTCGTGTATTTTGTAAGTGATTCCCATTCATACTTGTGGGGTTTCCGTACAAACGGAAATCTCATAAGTATGGAGATTCCCTTTTATTGGTTGGTCAAGCCCACACGAACCATGTGAGGCCCTGGGATATGTGGGCCTCTACCCGCCGGTACCCAGAGGCCAAGGACCGCAAATCTACGAACCTCCCAGACCACCAGGTAAATTCATAGGGCCCGAAATTTGTGGCTTTATCGCCCACTGCTGCCGAGTTTTTCCAGCGGTCTCCCCTTGGTGACAGATTCCTCTTGGTCTGGTGGCAGTGGGAGGGGAGTATCGCTGGGAAGTACCCGCTGACTGTCAAGTCGTGTAAGTGACTTCTCGCCCGCCGTGCTGCCATATTGGTGCGGGCAGGAGTCGGCAGCAGAAGGGGGAAGGATCACTGTATGGAGGCAGATCAAACCCAGACGGTAAGTAAGAAAACCTGCAAAAAAAGATGTGTGAACATTTTTTAATTTAATTTTTTTTCAGCGTTTTACCTGTATGGGGTCCCCTGAAGGTGTTACGGAGATTTTGTTTGTGAAGATTTTTATTTTTCAGTGTTCCCCCACCCCACTCCCCGGGCCCAACTCAATTCTCGGTGGCATTTTGGCGAGGAACACATTTGCCACCGAGATTGAGAGTTGCCGCCCAGATTGACGACGTAAGCCCTTATTTGGTCGCCGGGCGGTACTGCCATCTCTTTTAGAGGGATCTTCCTGACAAAGTACCGCCTGGTCTCTCTGTGGTCCTTTGGACTATGTCAACGTTTAAGAACAGTTTAGATAGGAAGTTGAACGAAAGAGGAATAAAGGTGGAGGATAATCACCAATACAAACTGTATGGACAAAGTGTCTTATTTCTATGTTGTAATTGCTATGTAATTTTATATAAATGACAGGACAAAAGTGAGAGATCGAAAGTTCTCCCCTTATTATTACCTGAAAAGATGAATAATCTCAAATTGGACACAATACCAGGCTGAACTGTACTTGTAATTTGATTCTTCTAGAGTGCAAGCACACTAGTTCAAGGAGATCAGACAGATGCTCCTGAACTTTCTTTGGGAGGGGTGTGGTAGCGTAGTGGTTATTTAAAAAAAAAAATGTTTTATTCATTACCAATCTTTCCAATTCTTTGTCAAATCAACTTGTCAGATCACAAACGCCAAAGGTCACCTTGGGCCCATTCAAGGATCACTTTGCGCCAATGCTCTTAGCCAAAAGGCCGAGAGCCAAAGCACCGTTCCTGGAAGTACTGCAATACCAGGTTCATGCCATGGAGGTGGATGTGTGCGCCCCACCCACCTCCTATTTCACGTGGTTATGTGTTACTGGACGAGTAATCCAGAGGTCTGGACCAAGGATCCTGAGACATGATATTGGTTTAATATCAAGAGTTATCCTCTGTGTTAGTAAGGGCGATTCCATCAGCATTGTTGTGGAACCGAAGCATGTTCTAGCATGGTAGTCATAATGGATGAATGTAATCCTTGTAAATATGGATCTGAAAATGATTTACACTTTGTAATATAGGGAAAGTAGAACTACAAGGTTAAGGGACCTGGCATCCAAGGGAATAGGGCAAAGCTAATGATAGGGGATGCTGGGCCTATCCTGGGCTGGGGCACAACATCTCTTGTTACTTACATTCTTTCCATTCTCATGGTTTCTTTCTTGCTCCTGTTTAGTAGGGAAATTCAAAGGGGGTGGAGTAAAGGGATGTAATAAGTCCTGATTGGAATATTTGTGCCCGACCATCAGGTTGATATTTTACATGCTGGGTTAGATGTCAGCTAGTGTTCCTATTATTGATGGCTCCATTTTATAGAAAAAAAATAGGTGCAGGAGTCGGCCATTTGGCCCTTCGAGCCTGCACCGCCATTCAATAAGATCATGGCTGATCATTCCTTCAGTATCCCTTTCCTGCTTTCTCTCCATACCCCTTGATCCCCTTAACCGTAAGGGCCATATCTAACTCCCTCTTGAATATATCCAATGAACTGGCATCAACAACTCTCTGCAGCAGGGAATTCCACAGGTTAACAACTCTCTGAGTGACGAAATTTCTCCTCATCTCAGTCCTAAATGGCCTACCCCTTATCCTAAGACTATGTTCCCTGGTTCTGGACTTCCCCAACACCGGGAACATTCTTCCCGCATCTAACCTGTCCAGTCCCGTCAGAATCTTGTGTGTTTCTATGAGATCCCCTCTCATCCTTCTAAACTCCAGTGAATAAAGGCCCAGTTGATCCAGTCTCTCCTCATATGACAGCCCAGCCATCCCTGGAATCAGTCTGGTGAACCTTCGCTGCACTCCCTCAATAGCAAGAACTTCCTTCCCCAGACAAGGAGACCAAAGCTGAACACACTATTCCAGGTGAGGCCTCACTAAGGCCCTGTACAACTGCAGTAAGACTTCCCTGCTCCTAGATTCAAATCCCCTAGCTATGTAGGCCAACATACCATTTGCCTTCTTCACTGCCTGCTGTACCTGCATGCCCACTTTCAGTGACTGATGAACCATGACACCCAGGTCTCGTTGCACCTCCCCTTTTCCTAATCTGCCGCCATTCAGATAACATTCTGCCTTCGTGTTTTTGCCCCCAAAATGGATAACCTCACATTTATCCACATTATACTGCATCTGCCATGCATTTGCCCACTCACCTAACCTGTCCAAGTCACCCTGCAGCCTCTTAGCGTCCTCCTCACAGCTCACACCACCACCCAATTTAGTATCATCCGCAAACTTGGAGGATATTACACTCAATTCCTTCATCCAAATCATTGATGTATATTGTAAAGAGCTGGGGTCCCAGCACTGAGCCCTGCGGCACTCCGCTTGTCATTTCCTGTTTCTTTCTGCTTTTTATCCTCAATAAAAGCAACCTTCAATTTTATTTTGCAGCTTTAATTAAATCAATATTTCTAATTAATTTAAAAGATCATTAAGTACGCATTTCCACCAGCCTCTTTGACTCCAGTTTTGAGGTACCAATTTCTAAAGTGCAATTTCCATTCAATCTGAAATTATAATTTGGCAATTGAGAATCAAATCAATTAGACTGTAACAATTTACTTCATGACTACTGTAAAAGTCACCGCATGAATAAACTCAAGACAAACCTAATCACCTCCTTGTCTCAGTTTCTACTGAGTCCATGAAAAAATATCCGGCTCTTCGTAAGATCAATGTGTGGTAAGTGGGTCTTGCCTGAATATAATTGAGTCCTGATCAGCAACTAAACATTTAACAACATCTGAATCTTGGAACAAGGATTCATTAAATCCCCACAAAAGAAGTACATTAGATCAAATGCAAAATCAATTCAGGCAGAAACATGATCTGATATGGTAATATTCACAGAAGCATCCAATAATGGTGGTATTTTGACATGACAATTGCAACTAACCTAAAACAACAGTTGTGGGAGGTGTGAAAAATTTGAATAATCACATCCCTTGGGATGTCTCAGCCTCCAGGCATTAGCCTGTTCTATTCTGTTTTTTTTGGCGGAGTCACCATCCTGGGTCCTGGACATCAGGTTAAATCTATCAACGTCACCCGACAAAATCACTAAAGCTGACGGGCACCTTCAAAAAAGTTGCCAACTCAAAAAGTAGCGTACAGCTAAAAAATAGCCCTGAATAAAGGCCTATGACCAAGGCCATTGCTCCAAGGTGACCGAGAATGTTCATTTCCTTTTAATTATATTAAATTTCAGGATAGGTTTGGTGTTTCAGGATCACATTCCATAATTCAGTTCGCTTTTCTCCAAAAGCTGAAGCCTAATGGACTCATACAATACATGCAAAAATAAAAAGTGCAGGGGAACACAAATTTGTCATGCGTTGAGCTGTATCCATACGTAATACCTCATGAGTTATATTATAGTTAAAAGGACGCCCGTTTAAAAAAAATATATAGATTTTTGCTGGGGAAAGAGCTCTGCTTTATTTATTTATTTTTAGGGTTGCGGGCGGGGGGGGGGGGGGAATCTGGGGCATGCCCCCAAGAAATGTTGCTTTTTGACACTTCTTTTTATGTATTTGCCAGGATTATCAAGTGTACAGTGATTCCTTTCCCAGTCATACATTTTCAGTTCTGTTGCCATGCTTTTTCTCAAGATAAAGCTTTGATTTTTGTTGTCCTGTTGAACCGCTGGGCGATCTCAGCTGTATTCCGCTCGCGGTGTCCTAGTTAAAGGGGAGGTGCCACTCGCAAAAAAAAATTGTCTGACTTACCGGTCGCGGCCCGTTGAATCGTGAACTCGGGCGATCTGGCAGTCCGGCACTCCGCTGATACCACGCCATCCAGCTTCCCAGTAGTCCAGGTAGGGAACCACATTGTCGGCAGCTTGGCCCTCCCCTTTATTGAAGGCAGCGCTACACATCCCAGCGCTTAACGCTGCGCCCCTCTTCGTTTGGTTCCGCCCACCTCACGCCCCACGGAGCAAGTGGAGCGCGTTGTTTTGCAATTTCCCCACCTTTTGTCTTCTAATAGAATCAAACTTGTGCACTACAGGAGGCTATCATGCCTGCACTAGCACTGAAACAATTGTCCATTTAGCTCCTTTCATAGAATCATAGAAATTTACAGCAAGGAAGGAGGCCATTTCGGCCCATCGTGTCCGCGTGGCTGACAAAGAGCTATCCAGCCTAATCCCACTTGGCAGCTCTTGGTCCATAGCCCTGCAGGTTACGGCACTTCACGTGCACATCCACAGTCCCTGCAGCCCGCCACAATGTTTCTTTTTAAATTATTTATCCACTTCCCTTCTAAAAGCGATTAAGAATTCGGCATCCACCACTGTTTTTTGGGAGGGCATTCGATGTCTTGGAAACCATACATTATCCCCTCCTCCTCATTCTGATCTTCTCAGAAATATAGCTACTTTCAACATCTTTATTCTGAGAGAATATGGACACTGTGGAACCCAATGGACCAAAATAGCAATGCACATTTTTAATTATACAGAAACCTGCAGAGCACAGGCACCCCACCTTCTTTTCAATTTTGCAATTTCATGACCCGTGAGATGGGTTTCCTGGTGAAACCTTGCATTTGAATGTTTAACATGCAGCTTCGCTAATATCTTGGATCGTTTAATCAAAATTAATTCCCTTCACGCTGGAGGAAGTGATTCTAATAGTGATCTGCATGGGGGCTGTCATCACTGCCTTGCTGTGTAATAAAATAAAGGGGTCTACTCCTGGCAAAAATAATCCCCCTCGATCTACAAACAATGACCATGCTGTAAAACAGCAGACAAAGGGAGCTTGCTGCATGTCATCCAAGCACTAGATTAAAGATATACTAAATACAGCTGTAAAAAATGTCTCACTTGATTAAAAATACAAGAGATTTTACATTTAGATCACGTCAATCCAAATGCCCCTAAACTGCAGACTATCTAACAGTTACAAATATAAATATCCCCAACTATGCAGCACTTCCACTATTTCTCATCCATGCCTTTGTTACCTCCAGACTTAATGCACTCCTGGCTGGCCTCCCACATTCGACCCGACGTAAACTTGAGGTCATCCAAAACTTGTCAGCCTGTGTCCTAACACGCACCAAGTTCGGCTCACCCATCACCCCGTGTTCGCTGACCTACACTGACTCCCAGTTAAGCAACACCTTGATTTCAAAATGCTCATCCTTGTTTACAAATCCCTCCATGGTCTCACCCCACCACATCTCTGCAATAGCCTCACAATCCTCCGCCCCCGAGATATCTGCACTCCTCAAATGCTGCCCTTTTGAGCATCCCTGATTATAACTGTTCAACCATCGGTGGCCGTGCCTTCAGCTGCCTAGGCCCTAAGCTCTGGAATTCCCTCTCTAAACCTCTCCGCCTAGCTACCTCTCCTTCCTTCTTTAAGATGCTCCTTAAAGTCTACCTCTTTGACCAAGCTTTTGGTCAGCTGCCGTAATTTCTTATATGGCTTGGTGGTAAATGTTTTTTTTGTTGTCTTATGTGAAACGCCTTGGGACGTTTTACTACTTTAAAGGCACTATATAAATACAAGTTGTTGTTTCTCTAATATGGAACAGGTCCAATTTTCCCTAAGGCCCGATTAACTTGGACATTTGGGTGTCAGGAGGAGACCAGCCTGAGGAAAACATTGGAAAACAACCTCCTTACAAGAGAGACAAGAACACTACAGGAGAATGAGCTCCAGTGCCTCAGAGAATTGAAGTAAATTAGATAAAACTTGTTTACCTAATCATTAAAACGTACTCCAACGGGCTAAGTTTTCAGAAGTGATCTAGAATACTTTCAGCATCTGGTTGAGGAATTCCGGACCATTATTTAGAAGAAAACTGAATGTTTGACAGGAAGCCTTGACTGGCGCTCTGGGGATGTTTGAGAATTTGACATTTGAATTGACCGAGTTCTGACAAAGGGTCTCTGTATAAAACATCAATTTATCTTCCCTTTTCAGATTCAATTGCTGTGCTTCCAAATATTTTTTTGCGTTTAGTTCAGATTCACAGCGTTGCAGTTTTATTATCTTTTTATGTGAATTGTTAAACTTTTGCCCAAGAGGCCTTAAACCATCGTTCAAATGCCCTGCAGCACGAGAGCCAATTTAAGCCTATCAATTCAAGAAATCAACCTTCAGGTTATCGAGAAAAGATAGGATCCTACAATTTGCTTTGACAATTAAACTCAGAAAGGAGGACCATAGAGGAAGGGTAAACAGCTTTATTTGTTGCAACAATTATCGCTATGGGTTTAATTGCTTCGGGAGTATTGTAAATAATGCCTGTAATGGGAATGGGTATCTGAAAAATACTGTTTGGTCTCAGTCTAGTGGAGGTGGCCTGTTGTGATTTATACCAAGGTCTAAAGCATCAGCTGTGGCTCAGTGGATCACACACTCGCCTCTAAGTCAGAAGGTTGTGGGTTCAAGTCCCACTCCAGGGACGTGAGCACATAAACCTAGGCTGACACTCCAGTGCAGTACTGAGGGCGTGCTGCACTGTCGGAAGTGCCGTCTTTCGCAGGAGGCGTTAAACAGAGGTCCCGTCTGCTCTCTCAGGTGGATGTAAAATATCCCATGGCTCTATTTTGAAGAAGAGCAGGTGGATTATCCCCAGTGTCCTGGCCAATATTTATCCCTCAATCACCATAACAAAACAGATTATCTGGTCATTATCACATTGCTGTGTGTGGGAGCTTGCTGTGCACAAATTGGCTGCCACATTTCCCACATTGCAACAGTGATGGCACTCCAAAAACACTCCATTGGCTGTAAAGTGCTTTAAGATGTCCAGTGGTCATGAAAGGCGCTATACAAATGCAAGTCTGTCTTTCTTCTCATCCTTCATTAAAAACCAGAAGATATTACTGCAGATGCTTTCAATCTGCTTACATTGACTAGTTAGGAATTTAATACAGTCTTAAATTCCCAAAGCTTTAAATATGACGGACTCACTCTGTAGCAGTCATAGACAGGCCATTAACACCGGCAGCATTCAGCTGCTAGCCACCTTTGGATAACCTGAGTTTTGAATCATCTTGATGAATAGGGCACCACTCTATCCCAGTTCCCACTGCACTCCAGTACAGACACAATTCCAATCAATCAGTCATAGGCAGTCCCTCGAAATCGAGGAAGACTTGCTTCCACTCTAAAATGAGTTCTCAGGTGACTGTACAGTCTAATATGGGAATTACAGTCTCTGTCACAGGTGGGAGAGACAGTCATTGAAAGAAAGGGTGGGTAGGGAGTCTGGTTTGCCGCACGCTCCTTCCGCTGCCTGCGCTTGGTTTCTGCATGCTCTCGGCGACGAGACTCAAGGTGCTCAGCGCTCTTCCGGATGCTCTTCCTCCGCTTCGGGAGGTCTTGGGCCAGGGATTCCCAGGTGTCGGTGGGGATGTCGCACTTTGTCAAGGAGGCTTTGAGGGTGTCCTTGAAACATTTCCTCTGCCCACCTGGGGCTCACTTGCCATGTAGGAGTTCCAAGTAGAGCGCTTGCTTTGGGAGTCTTGTGTCGGGCATGCGGACAATGTGGCCCGCCTAACGGAGGTGGTCGAGTGTGGTCAGTGCTTCAATGCTGGGGATGTTGGCCTGATCGAGAACACTGACGTTGGTGCGTCTATCCTCCCAGGGGATTTGCAGGATCTTGCGGAGACATCGTTGGTAGTATTTCTCCAGTGATTTGAGGTGTCTGCTGTATATGGTCCATATCTCTGAGCCATACAGGAGGGCGGATAACACTACTGCCTTGTAGACCATAAGCTTGGTGCCAGATTTGAGGGCCTGATCTTTGAACACTCTTCCTCAGGCGACCGAAGGCTGCGCTGGTGCACTGGAGGCACTGTTAGACCTCATCATTGATGTTTGCCCTTGTTGACAATAGGCTCCCGAGGTATGGAAAGTGGTCCACGTTGTCAAAGGCCGCGCTGTGGATTTTGATGACCCGGGGGCAGTGCTGTGTGGCGGGGTTGGGTTGGTGGAGTTACAATAGCACCAGCGTGTCCAAACTGTCCTGCTTTTTGACAGCGAGAAAGAATGAGCAGCAGACAGGTGCCAAAATCCAATACCAATAGACAAAACACTTTTCTTCTGAAGCAAGCACTCTACTGGGAACTCCAACACGGCAAGCGAACCCCAGGTGGGCAGAGGAAGTGTTTCAAGGACACCCTCAAAACCTCCTTGATAAAGTGCAACATCCCCACTGGCACCTGGGAATCCCTTGCCCAAGACCACCCTAAGTGGAGGAAGAGCATCTGGGAGGGCGCTGAGCACTTCGAGTCTCCTCGCTGAGAGCATGCAGAAACCAAGCGCAGACAGCAGAAGGAGCGTGTGGCAAACCAGACACCCCACCCACCCTTTCCTTCAACCACTGTCTGTCCCACCTGTGACAGAGACTGTAATCCCCATATTGGACTGTTCAGCCACCTGAGAACTCACTTTTGGAGTGGAAGCAAGTCTTCCTCGATTTCGAGGGGCTGCCTATGATGATGATTATCCTATGCATAGGTAAGATTCCTGAGCAAGTTTGACTGGAGCTGAAGATTACAAAGAAAGCTGAATGCGGGAAACCTGAACTAAAGACAGAAACATAGCACTCAATTTTCCCCAGTTATCTGCGCCGTTTTTCTGGCCTAAATTAAAATATCCAAGTTTCTCCAAAGATTGTGCGCCAGTGTAACTCAGTTAGTTATGATTATTTTAGGTTTTTTTTTTGCGACATTGGGGGCATAACCTGCCACCTGCGCTAATTCTGGCCATTTAAGCAAGTCTGGCCAGCTCAGATTTATTCCAATTTTTCTTAGGATAGCGTATGTGACCGCTGTGGAAAAACCTTCTGGGCAGTGAAGAAAATCGGTGCAGCAGATGCAGTTCCACGGGCTGGACAGCAGCAGCAGCAGAGAGGGGGCCTGGGACGGGGTGGGGGGGGTGCGGCGGGGGGGCAGCGGAGAGAGGAGAGAAGGGTGGGGAGGCCTTTCGGACAGGGCTAGGAGTGGCAACCGGCACCAGCAGGGGAGAGAGCCTTTCGGCCAAAGTTAGGAACAATAACTGGCATCGGGAGGAGGTCGTCTTTGGCCAGGGCTAGCAGCGGTAACCGGCACTGGCAGGGGAGGGAAGCCTTTCGGCCAGGGTTAGGAGCGGCACTGGGAAGGAGGTGGTGGGGAACTGGGGGTGGGGGGGCGGGGGGGGAAATAAACATTTGGCATTTACACTTTAATAATTTAATGCTGGAATGCTGCTGCAATGTGTAAGGTGCTTGTGCAGGTTGCTGTGAGCTGGTCAGAATGTGTTGTATGTTTCATTTTCCAGTCTCAGCCCGCAAAATATCCCTCATTACCCTGGCAACCCGATCTTTTTGGCACAGATCTTAGGCTCCATCCCCAAAGCTAAAGGACAGGTTAGGCAGCGCCAAAATCAACAATTCAAAGAGGGAAAGTTGATGATTTTTTTGGGGTGTAGTTGGGCCCCCAAAAAACGGGCGATACTGTTCAAGTACGCCAAAAAAACGGCATTGAGGAAAATTGAGCCCATAATGCACTAAATATGCAACAAGATGATCATTAAAAAAGAGTCACTACCAAAACACTAACCAATCATTCTCTTACAGATGCTAATTGACCTGCAAATTGTCCAGTCTTCATTTATGAAGATTTGTGTGAACAATTATTTTAAGCACAAATCCTGATCGCCATAATATTTCTGTCCAACTTGTGCCTGAAGGATCTACGCACTTTTAACCTTTCCTACATTAAAAGACAGCTTACTTTTTTTAACTCCTTGCTGTGATCAATGATCTGTCCATTCTTCTCTTGCTTCAGATAGCTTTAAGCTAGATCACCCATCAACCCAGTGAGTAAAAATACCAGGCCGGGGAGCGGAAGGAGCAGCGTGGCGGCCTCGCCCAGCAGTCTGAGTGGCCCCTGGCCGGCGAGCACCATCGGAGCAGGCCGGGGAGCGGAAGGAGCAGCATAGCGGTATACCACTCCAGGGAGCAGCACTTGCTGGAGCAGGAGAGCAACGGCAGTGAAAAGGGACGTCACCAAGGTCCAGGTCAGTGATTGGAGCGTGGGCAGGTACTGCAGGAGCGGCGAGGTCGGGGCGAAGGAGCAGCGAGAGATTGTCGAGGAACGAGATCGGGGCCCAGAAGAGGCGAGGGCCCAAGGGCAGCACAGACCAGCCTGATGTGTGCGCACTAGGTCCGTACAGCAGAGCAGGTCTCCAGTCGTCTTGGTTAACCCTTGCTACTGGACCAAGACCTAACTCTGTCAAGCCCGTGTGGTGGCTGGTGTGCCACATGTTAATAAATTCCAAGCACAAGCATCTTCCACCCTTCAAGATTTAGTTCGGACCTGGAATTTTAGGTTCAGCAATATTCAAGAGGGAGTTAGATGTGGTCCTTACAGCTAAAGAGATCAAGAGATATGGAGAGAAAGCAGGAAGGTGGTACTGAGATGAATGATCAACCATGATCTTATTGAATGGTGGTGCAGGCTCGAAGGGCCGAATGGCCTACTCTTGCACCTATGAAACACCTGTGAACTTTTTGACATGGAAGCAAGTCATCCTCAATTCGAGGGACTGCCTATGATGATGAAAAACAAAAAGAAAAAGTACAAGGACAAATATATTTTCAATCTTTTCCTCACTATTGGGAAAACTGATCTATTACTTTGTCAATGTTTGATTTTGAAACATTGAGCTCATTCTACAAATAACCAACGTGTGCAGCAACAGATTTAATTTCAAAGGTAGGCACTGCGCCTAGTTCCCCGAACAACCAAATTAAATTGCTTTATCCATGGCACACAAAATTACATCTCAACAACTTCATGAAGTATTGATATTTAGCCTGCACGGCATTTCATGTCTCAATAGAATAAAACAAATAGTGTTTGTGTACAAAAACCACCTGGGAGACACATTACTTTATTCAAACTCCTAGAAGAGCCCACAGCAAATTCGGTTCAAACAAGATTCCTATAAATGCTCTTTAAAACGCACTTAACGTTCACATTTCAGACAGAAACCCATCGTCTTATCTGAAATTTTTCTCTCCAGTTTTAATAAAGTCTCCGCGCAAAATAAAACCTGCCTGTAACATTTCAACATTATCGAATCTCCCTGCACGCGATTTTGGTTTAATTTATATTATATTGCTGCTGTGAAATTAGACTCCATTCACTCGAGGTTAATTCCCAGAGAGTCAAGTAATCCAGGTTGTTGTTTAAAAAAATTATTTGCAATACCATCCACCACTGGATTGGGTATTTTTGCAAGTCACATTCGTTTGAGATGACAGTGGGGGTGCTGGTGATAGTGGTGGGGGGGGGGGGGGGGGGGGGGGAGGAGGGGGGGCAGTCATCTTTAATATTAAGGTTTCATTCAGGTGCATCCGGCAATAAAATGTGGTTGCTGTAGCTCCCATCCAAAAGAGGGAAGATATTAATTCGAGGTGAGAAGTTTGATTGGCAGCTTAGTCAACAATACTTTGACAGAGAGCTGAGAGAGGGGTCAGAGGTCAATCCGTGTCTGTATTTGTATGTGACTGTCTCGGTTTCTCTCCCTCTGCAGCAGATGAGGCTCTGGAACAGCCAGAGTGATAGCAAGGTGTCACGTTTCAAAAGATAATTACCAGTTCGTTCAGGAGGTTGCTGACTTGTTAAGCGAGCAAAGAGCAAATTGTATAATTTATTATTTTGCATGATACAAGAAATAATAAACTACTGATTGAACCTTTTCATGAAAACTGTATTGGGTTCATTCATACAAAATAAACCAGATTAGTTTACCATTGGCTTCATCTTACTAGTGGGCTTTTGAGTCTCCCTTCTGAAAAATAGGAGAAACGCACATGGCGGCTGTATTCAGTACACACAGAGGGATTTATTGTTACGGGAGAGTATTGTTATGGTTTCCAGGCCATGGTATAATTTACCTAAATATTAAACACTAAAAGTACTCTTCAGATCATAGAGGATACAAGGTGTGCTCACTGGATGGACTGCTAACACTGATCCCTAGTTAATACAGAGAAGGTGCAAAATTTGCAACAATACCAATTTTAACAAAGAGTTTCTACTCAAAACATTTACCGTTATTCCTTTATTTCTCTTTGGATGCCATCTTTGTCAGTTTTTGATTTCCAACATGTTCCTTTTATTGTGCATTTTATTCATAGTTACGCTGGGATATCAACTTCTCGAGGCGTTTTCTCATTTGCATTTAGAATAAATTGTTATCTGAACATTCAAGCTACTTATTCTCAAAAATTGTTCTCTATAACAAAACAAAATGTTTGAACTTGGTTTCTGAATCATGTTCTGTAACTCTTTTTTATTTCGCTTTCATCATCCAGTGTAAGGAATGTGCACAGTGAGATTGTAGTGTGTGGCTGTGATTTTACCCCACCCCCCCACCAAGAGTTTTTACAGTAAAGGCATGAGCTGATAAAGGAATAAAAGTCCATTTTTGGAGGGATTTTCTGGTGAATTTTAAAGGTCACCAACTTTTCCAGTCATGCCATCACCTGCTCTATTTTTATCATAGAACCAACCGACCCAATGTGGTTTCTATATAATTGAACACGTTGGAAGATGGGTCCCCAGCTGGTCCGCTCCATGTTTTTATTATAATACAGGTACGGGGGGAGTGTTTTTTCACAGCACCCATTTACTGATCCGACAAAGTTCAATTTGTGAGGTCGATACTCACCTGCAGCACTGTAACTGTGGATAGATTCTTCATTCTACCTTCTTCATCTTTGAGGTTATAACCTTCTGGCCTCTTGTCCCTTTCACTGACCTTCCACAATTTAATTGTTTTATCTGCAAGAATCAAAGGACAATGTACAGGGTCAGCTTCAAGCAATACATCATAGAGCTAAATAATACTGATATACCTGAAAAAATAATTAAATGGCACACTTTTTTCTTTCCATGTATATGTCATACAGTTTAACAGCAGGTCATGTGACCCGTTCAAACTGATGTACATCATCAGTACAACAACTTGTATTTATATAGCGCCTTTAATGTAATAAGTCATCCCACGGTGCTTCACAGGAGCGTTAAACAAAAATTGACAATGAGCCACATAAGGAGATAGATGACCAAAAGCTTGGTCAAAGAGGTAGGTTTTAAGGAGCGTGAATCATTCAGAGATCTACAGGGTGAACAACATAGAGATCCAAATAAACACAAATGTCTAAGCTGTTTAACAGAAAATATGATAAAAGATTACATACCATCATAACAAAGTTAGGAACATAAAAAGATCCATACCTTCAAATCACTTTCACATCTCTAAATCACATCCCTTAATTTTTTGTTGCATCGATAATTGATTCAATTTTCAAGACATCAAAGAGTTAGTATTTACTGGACTACATGGCAGTCTATTCCATAAATTGATGACTAAAAGTACAAATAATATGTTTAGCTAGTGGCTTACACCATGAGCAATCTTGTGCTCTGATGATTTCCCTCTGGTTTTATTCTTAAAAATCTCTAAATCCATTTTATGTATTCCTTTCCTTTAAAAAAAATGGATTAACCATAATTCTTCCCCCAGCCCATTTATTCTCTTTTCTCAGGAGAATACATTTATTTCTCGAGGTTCCTCTTCATAACGTGGACATTCTAAAATCTGGAATTATCATCTTTGAATCCTTTTGTTTGCCACGCCATTACAACAGTGACCACACTTCAAAAGTATTTCACTGGCTGTAAAGCGTTTTGGGACATCCGGTGATCATGAAAGGAGCTATATAAATGCAAGTCTTTTTTTTTTTTACATTGTTTCTGAAGACAAGTGACCACAGCCAGTCACAAAACACAATGGTGGAAACTGATTTGGGACAATTTTCTGGCCCAAAATAGGCAATGCACTGGAGCATTTGTCAGAAGCCGTTGTCCCATCATTTTAAACGTTATCAGGCTTTCTCTTTGCGTGTGTGTATAGTATGTGCATGCATATACTGTATATATGTACATCTCTCTCTTTTCTCCCCCCCCTCCCCATGGTGTTAGAAATTAGAATGGGGAGTAGTTGCATCCAAAGAGCAGATTTTGTAAAGATTGCCATCGGTGGGTTTGTCTTCTTTTGCCTTGCGATTCCACATCGCAGTATCTATTCCACACCTGCACATCAGGAAACGCAAGCCAAGTTAAACATGGGTCCACTGATGCCAGCTTTCAACTACAGCTTTCTGTTTCTGGTAAAGATCAGGAGTTTAAACAAATGTGCCGTTTGTGCAGGCTTTCTGGAGCGGAGAAACTTTTAGCAGCTACAAAACAGTTGGGAAGTTACATTTTTGAAAATACCTGCCATCTCCAAATGTGTGAAGGGGAGAGGGAGAGTGTGGGAGGCTGTCCGGTAACAATAGATGGCATCCCATTTGTTGTGTATCTGTAAAGCATGCACTCCCATGTTCTGCCACCAGGGAGCGCATCCCCTAAAGTCCCAAGGGATCCCAGCATCCCTTGGGAGCACTGTATATAAGCCGGCCCCTAAGGCCTGTTCCTCACTCTGGAGTGTCTTAATAAAGACTGAGGTCACTGGTACTTTAACCTCCCTGTGTGCAGTCTCATCTGTGTTAGGAACACAATACCATTGTGTATTTTATATTAATTATATGGTGATGCCAATTTCACGGGGAGGCTGGAATAGCAGGTCCAAGGGCTCGAATATAGTATGTGTAAACGTAAACTAACCATTATGCTGGAAAGTTCATCAGAAGCACTATATATTAAGTGTCATTGCATGAAAGGCAGCATTCCAGGGTGATCAACAGCCAGTGTAGCTTGATAAGCCACATTTCATCAAGAAGCCACCAACTATATCTGCAGACAATGGATGCACATATCCAGCGAAAAGTGTCTTCCCAAGCTCCAGGGTCAGAAGCGTGCCAGAAGCAGATTGGACCATCTGTTCAGATGGCCGCAGCGAATCACAGGCCTGGCACAGAAAGGGAGAGGAATGATCAGCTGCAGCTCTCAACTTACCTCCATCTCCTTCCAGGCATGCTGCATTGCTGACTTATAAGGATGGTGCCCTGCAGTGTGCAAGAATGTATAAACCCTGAATTCTTAATTTGGTTATATATTAAAAATGCTCTGCTCAGCAAAAGGTTTTTTCGAAATGAAATAAAGGCGGTAGGCATTTGTTGAGCCGGTGTGTAAACTTGAAAACAAAACTGGTGGAAGCTTTGTGTTCCAGATGGCCTACACTAAACAATGTCGTGACTGCAAGGGATGGTCAGAAAACAACAGGGATAAAAAAAAAAAACCTTAGATTTTACACACTTCGTGTCTGCAACGCAGAGGCCACAAGGTCGTAACACGCCTTTTTGATGGCTAAAAGGGAGGAGTCAAACCTGGGAGGTTCTGAAAAACAGGATGCAAGGTAACACATGGAGTTTGACCAGATGGTTTTCTGCTCACTTCTGCAAACTCTGTGATTGGACAACTTGAGCCTTGATAAAGACAACAAACGCAGGATGTGTTGTGTGTGAAAATTTAACAGTCACACAGCTACATTGTTTAGTGTAGGCCATCTGGAACACAAAGCTTCCACCAGTTTTGTTTTCAAGTTTACACACCTGCTCAACAAATGCCTACCGCCTTTATTTCATTTCGAACACTAAAAGAAAGCTTCTCACAGTCTTTGAATGATTGATTTACTGGAAAAGGCAAGAAATCCTGTATAAAGGACAGTGGTCGAAAAATATTGTTATTGCAGCAGTTGGAAGGAGGGACCTGGCCAGTCAGCTTGACTTTGAGAGGGCCTGCTGCAGTTGGGAAAGGAGGTGACCTGGCCAGTCATTTCTGGAAGGAAGACCTACAATCAACGCTTGACTGATCATCTGAGGGTGATTGTATGTATGATTTCTTGTTTATTGGTGTGCTGCTTGAATAGTGGTTAGGGGTGTTAAATCTGTCTTTGTCAATAAAAGGTTAAAGGCAGAACTCGTGTCTTGTGTAATTTCTCATAAGTCTCAAGTCTGAACTTTATAACCTGTTCGATGGGGTGAGGGGTAATTTCTACACGTCCTACAATTGGCAAGCACCTTCCTTGCAATGGCCTCATGAAGCAACACTTCCACTGCACTAGCCATCAAACAGAGGATTAGGAGCTAGGCTGTTCAGTCGTTTGTCTGCAGACTTGTACTGCCATTTGCGTTTCCATTCACTTCATTTTTGCCTGTCATTTTTTTCCATCCAAAGGTTACCATCAGGTAAAATGCCCTTTAAACTTTTCTGAATGGTTGATGCATCGTGCTTCTTCAAAAGCATTGGTAAATTCCTTGCAATAACAACTTCAGCTAGGAGCAGGGTTTTCTTTGCTATTAGAACATTCCCGTTGACAGCAAAAGGAATATATATCACAATCTCATTTAGTTCTTCCATTTAAATAATATTTTTTTCTTTTTTGAAAAGTTTGTAGGAAGCCACCCTGTTATTAGTTCTCTGTCATTCTCCTTCTGTCCTTGTGGGGAAGCATCAAGCCAAATCTTACCACCACCCCATATTCTGATGACACTTGGTCCCAGTACTCGATTGTGCAGAGCATTGGTTTACCAATGTGCTACTCGACCAGACCACTTCCAAATCAACAGTAATCACTGAATGCACTACAGCAGTCAATGCAAAACTGGCTATTTGAATAACCTTATTTAGAGTAATAATTGGCGAACAGTTGATGGGGTTTTACGATATAATTCACTCTTCATATCCTATTAATTGTCCAGGAAGAATAAACTAGTGGCAAATATCATGAATAGATTTCATTTTTTATTTGACAGGACCATTTATTAAATGCCAACTTTCTATTGCTATCCCAGGGTACACCATTTTGACTTGAAATAATGATACAATGAACTTTAACATTGTACTATTTGACCTTCATAGAAAACCAAATTATATTTTTGAAAAACTTGCAGCCGAGACAATTAAGAGGTGTTCCACATGTAAATGTTTGTCCCTCGTGTTTTATGACTTTTATATTCCTCCTTTAACACATGACCCCTTTTGTGAATGCAAATGTCTTTGGAAATAACTCTCCTGAGCTTCCATAATTCACTCTCCATACCAACTGCAAAAATGATCCATCTTAATGTACCTGCTTAACATATCAAAAGTCAGATTCATCATCTGGGCTTAGAATACTAGCTCACCCATTGAAAACATCTCTTTCTAAGCTTTATTTTAATAATCTGCCAACTCCTCCATGCCATTCACACCCTCTGCCTCAGCCACTTGCCATGGTTACAGTATAAGCCAGCTCTCGCCCAAGAGCATTCCCACAGATGCTGTCAGTGTCCCCCTCCCCTCGCCCCCCCCACCACAGCTGACTCACTAGGTGCAGTTGTGTGTCACTGGTCACTTTATTCAGCCTGTCCCCATGCAACCAAAGGTACATTGGCAAAATGCCTCTGCAGAAGCCTCAGTGTGAATGTCTTTTGAGAATCTGATTCCATTTCACTGTTTATTTGTAAACCCGGGTCTCTAGTATTGTAGCTATTGGGCCACTGGCATCAGCCAGTGGCTCAGTGAGCAGCACACTCGCCTCGGAGTCAGAAGGTTGTGGGGATTCAAGTCCCACTCCAGGAGCTTAAACACATAAATCTTGGCTGACACTCCAGTGCAGTGCTGAGGGAGTGCTGCACTATCGGAGGTGCCGTCTTGCAGATGAGATGTTCAACCAAGTCTGCTCACTCAGGTGGACATAAAAAGATCCCATGGCACTATTTTGAAGAAGAGCAGGGGAGTTATCCGTGGTGTCCAGGCCAATATTCATCCCTCAATCAACATAACAAAAACAAATTATCTGGTCATTATCACATTGCTGTTTGTGGGAGCTTACTGTGTGCAAATTGGCTGCTGAATTTCCCACATTACAACAGTGACTACACTCCAAAAGTACTTAATTGGCTGTGAAGCACTTTGAGACGTCCAGTGGTCGTGAAAGGCGCTATATAAATCCAAGTCTTTCTTTCGCTTTGAAAAAAAGAGATCTCATTATTTTAAACCTATCTGAACAAAGTTAATTTACAGACTGGACTAATAAAACAATGCTAAATTTCTGGCCTACATTTGCACTTACCCTTCAAGTAAATATTTTGAAACACCTATTTTCTACTTGTTAAAATCCAGGATATATAAAACAAAAAGATTATAGGTTAAACGCACAACACTTGAGGACAATTGTCACCTCTGCAAATATTGGAACACGTCAATAGATTAGAAATGACTTTGCCTCAGAATGGAAGGATATGTGATATTACCTTCTCTTTTTTCCCCGTTTGGTTGTGGCTTTATTTTTAGCTGACAAAATAAAACAAGAACACTGGCCAGTCTCCTTTCCTGACTGGTGAAGGAGACATAGTTTCAAAACAAAATACAGCTAAAATCTGTTAACTCTGACAACAGGTGCAGTCAAGATCTTAATGGATCAAAGTAACCACAGGCTGAAAATTTGGACATTGCCACCAGGTAACGGAGACCAGAACTCGGGGTCATGAATACAAGACAGTCACTAATAAATCCAATCGGGAATTCGGGAGAAACTTCTTTACCCAGAGAGTGGTCAGAATGTGGAACTCGCTACCACAAGGAGTGGTTGAGGCGAACAGCATAGATGCATTTAAGAGGTAGCTAAATAAGTACATGAGGGAGAAAGGGTATGCTGGTAGTGGGGGTATGCTGGTAGTGTGAAGCATAAACACTGGCATAGACCAGATGGACCGAATGACCTGTTTCTGAGCTATAGGCCCCAAGTTTCCACATGATTTGTTCCTGATTTTTTAGGAGCAACTGGTGTAGAACGGAGTATCTTAGAAATCGGAATTCTCGTCATTTAGTTTGCTCCAGTTCTAGTCAGTTAGAACAGTTTCACTTTGGAACAGAATTTGTTTTTCAAAAGGGGGCGTGTCCGGCCACATACGCCTGTTTTCAAAGTTTCGTCAGTGAAAACTTACTCCAAACTAACTTAGAATGGAGTAAGTGAAGATTTTTGTATGCTCGAAAAAACCTTGTCTACACTTTAGAAAGTCAGGCGTAGGTTACAAATCAGGCGTAGAGAATGGTGGGGGGGGAGGGGGGTTTAAAGGGAAGTTTACAAACATTAAACACTTCAGTTTTACAAATAAAGAGCCACCATCAATAATAAATGATAAATACATCAATAAATCAACCAATAAATCAATCAAAAAATATTAATAAGAAATAATTATTTTTTTTTTTAAATCAATAAATAAAACATTTTCTACTTACCGACTGCGGCACCGGGAGCCCTCCAACAGCGTGCTGGGATGCCCCCCCCCCCACCCCAGTGTGTCTCTGTCAGTGTCTCTATCTCTCTGTCTGTCTGTGTGTGTCTCTCATTCTCTGTCTGTCAGTGTCTGTGTTTCTGACAGCGAGGGGAGGGGGAGGAGGGGGGTAGCAGAAGGAGGGAAGGGGAGGGGGAGGGGGAATGAAGGGGGAGGGAAGGGGGAGGGAAGGGGAGGGATGGGGGAAGAAGGGGATAAAGGGGAGAAGGGGATAAAGGGGATTGGGGGGGGGAAGGAGATTGGGGGGGGGAGGAGATTGGGGAGGGAAGGAGATTGGGGGGGGGGAGGAGATTGGGGGGGGGAGGAGATTGGGGGGGGAGGAGATTGGGGGGGGGAGGAGATTGGGGGGGGGGAGGAGATTGGGGGGGGGAGGAGATTGGGGGGGGGAGGAGATTGGGGGGGGGAGGAGATTGGGGGGGGGAGGAGATTGGGGGGGGAGGAGATTGGGGGGGGGAGGAGATTGGGGGGGGGAGGAGATTGGGGGGGGGGAGGAGATTGGGGGGGAGGAGATTGGGGGGGGGAGGAGATTGGGGGGGGGAGGAGATTGGGGGGGGGGAGGAGATTGGGGGGGGAAGGAGATTGGGGGGGGAAGGAGATTGGGGGGGGAAGGAGATTGGGGGGGGAAGGAGATTGGGGGGGAAGGAGATTGGGGGGGGAGGAGATTGGGGGGGGAGGAGATTGGGGGGGGAAGAGATTGGGGGGGGAAGAGATTGGGGGGGGAAGAGATTGGGGGGGGAAGAGATTGGGGGGGGAAGAGATTGGGGGGGGAAGAGATTGGGGGGGGAAGAGATTGGGGGGGAAGAGATTGGGGGGGGAAGAGATTGGGGGGGGAAGGGGGAAGGAGATTGGGGGGGGAAGGGGGAAGGAGATTGGGGGGGGAAGGGGGAAGGAGATTGGGGGGGAGATTGGGGGGGGAAGGAGATTGGGGGGGGAAGGGGGAAGGAGATTGGGGGGGGGAAGGAGATTGGGGTGGGGGGGGAAAGGAGAAGGGGGAGGGAGGCTGAACGGGCCGGGCCCGAGACTTCGGACAGGGCCCGTCCCGAGCACCAGATTTACAGGTAGGTGGCGTTGGGTCGGGTCGGGGGGGGTGGTGGGAGGGAGGTCAGTTCGGTTCGGGTCGGGGGGGGCGGAGGGAGGGAGGGAGGGAGAGGGAGGTCAGGTCGGATCCAGTCCGGGGGCGGGGGCGGGGGGGAACCGGGAGTCGGGTCGGGTCCTGGGCGGGGGGGGGGGGGGGAGAACTGCGAGTCGGACCCAGTCTGGGGGGGGGGGGGGGGGAGCAGCAGTCGGGTCAGGTCCAGTGGGGGGGGGGGGGTGGGGAGGGGGGAGTGGGAGCGGGAGCGGGAGTCGGGTCCGGGGGCGGGGGGGAACCGGGAGTCGGGTCGGGTCGGGAGGAAGCAGGAGCTGGCTGTGGGAGGAGCCTTATTCATGCAGCCCCAGTGAGGCCATTCGGCCAGGGCTAGGGGCTGCGTGCTTTGGGCCCCTCCCACACAGTTTCGGGCGCCTGGAGCTATTGCACTTGCGTGCCCACTGTAGCGCGCATGTGCACAGGTCCCGGCACTGTTTTCAGTGCGGGGACCTGGCTCCGCCCCCTACAGCTCCTGCTGCGCTGCGCCGAGGGCCAGAGGACCTGCAGGGAGGTGGAGAATACAGAGGTTTTTTTTTAGGCGCACTTTGTGGTGCGAAAAACGGGCGTCCAGGTCGGGACTGCGCCGTTCTAGGCGCGGCTCTAAACTTGGGCCCATAAATTCTATGTAATGTAATAAACACAGCTGCAGGCAAATTATAAAATATCATCACGCAAAGTTCACTCACCATTTGTGGAGAGGAGGAAGTGGGCTGCATTCTGTTGAGGCAGCCACCGGATCTTGTTAATCTTTTCTTCTATTTCCAGGCTTTTTAGGTAATCGAACTCAGGCTCATGACTCTGGAAGGTGCTGTAAACATTGTACTCACCTTGATGGTGAGGCTGGTTTTTTGACTAAGAAGATAAAAAAAAGGTGTGATTTTAAAACTAAATACGCAGATCGAGGATTTTTTTTTTTGCCGGGGTGGGGGGGGGGCGGGGGAGTGGTGGCACAGTGGAGGAAACAATCTTAATGAACATTTAAAAGTTTTGGAGAAACACAAATATTTTCCTCCTTAAAACTTTGGAACTATGGTGGATTTACTTTTGGTAGGATACAGATGCATTATAAAAATTGCGCGTGCTACATATTGGCTGAATTGGCTAGGGCAGCATTTCATACCTTCGTAGCTTATTTTTTCTTTTGAAATTGGGGGCGTTTCTTCCCCCAGTAACCCAGTGAGTCAAGAGTTGAACAATGCAAACCAAAACATCTTAGCTCTGATTTCCGATCAGTGCCGATTCAGCTGGAACAGCAGCTTGGGGCACTGTCATCGGCCTCATTGCCCCAGGTTAGGGCAAATGGCAAAAAAATAAATCAGCCAACCTCCGACACCCAAATACGATCCTTCAATTCCTGCTGAAACTGTGCGTCACGTGGGATGGGTGCGATTTGTTGCATAGGCAAATAGCCCACCAACATTCACTGTCTATGTTCATTTGGATGAGACACTAAAAGGGGTACACGTGGCCGTGTACCATTAACGTGTACCATTAAGAGTTCATATCTTCAGTGGAGAATAAAGGGTGGGAAGTTGAGTGGGAGGAGAAAGGGATTAGTAAAGAAACACTGTTCAAGGCAGGATTTAGCTGATTTAAATGGATGCACTAGATGATAAGGTCAGCAACATGAAGCAGGAATGCTATATCCTTCTCTATAAGCCATGTGCATTCATGTCTCCATCAATTTTGATGAGGGGGTGACATAGAAATCATGACAGTTGTCGAAACATTGAACTCTGCATTGGAAAAAAGATCAAGTCATGTCACAAATTTTTTCTTTGTTTCATTTTTAGTTAAATGAGTAGATGATGTTGTCTATTCTTTGACCAGATTAAGTTGGCAGCATCAATATAAATAGCGGAGGTTCTTGTAATCTATATAAGCCAATTTCTTTGTCCACTCTGAATGCCGAGCTGCGAGGAGGCTGCAGGGGAACTTGGACAGGTTAGGTGAATGGGCAAATGCATGGCAGATGCAGTATAATGTGGATAAGTGTGAGGTTATCCACTTTGGTGGCAAAAACAGGAAGGCAGATTATTATCTGAATGGTGACAGATTAGGAAAAGGGGAGGTGCAATGAGACCTGGGTGTCATGGTACATCAGTCATTGAAGGTAGGCATGCAGGTACAGCAGGCAGTAAAGGAAGCAAATGGCATGCTGGTCTTCATAGCGAGAGGATTTGAGTATAGGAGCAGGGAGGTCTTGCTGCAGTTGTACAGGGCCTTGGTGAGACAACACCTTGAGTATTGTGTGCAGTTTTGGTCTCCTAATCTGAGGAAGGACATTCTTGCTATTGAGGGAGTGCAGCGAAGATTTACCAGACTGATTCCCGGGATGACAGGACTGACATATGAAGAAAGACTGGATCGACTAGGCTTATATTCACTGGAATTTAGAAGAATGAGAGGGAATCTCATAGAAACATATAAAATTCTGATGGGATTGGACAGGTTAGATGCAGGAAGAATGTTCCCGATGTTGGGGAAGTCCAGAACCAGGGATCACAGTCTAAGGATAACGGGTAAGCCATTTAGGACCGAGATGAGGAGAAACTTCTTCACTCAGAGAATTGTGAACCTATGGAATTCTCTACCACAGAAAGTTGTTGAGGCCAGTTCGTTAGATATAATCAAAAGGGAGTTAGATGCGGCCCTTATGGCTAAAAGGGATCAAGGGGTATGGAGAGAAAGCAGGAATGGGGTACTGAAGTTGCATGATCAGCCATGATCATATTGAATGGTGGTGCAGGCTCGAAGGGCCGAATGGCCTACTCCTACACCTATTTTCTATGTTAACCAACAGACCTATTTGTTTGGAAACGTGTTTTTTGCATTTGGATCTTTGCAAACAAAAAATATTTTTTCTTGCGGACTATATCCTTTCCAGCTCCATATATGAATATGTATTTTACTTGTGTATTGTCAGTAGCATTGTTAACACACATTTTAATCCTGAAAATCTGAACTTCAACAGAATTAGCAGGTGAAAGGAGACAGTTCCATAATTCTAGTGATTGATTCAGGACATCAGATTCCCCTCAAAATGCCTTAATGCATTCTTCCTGACTGCTTGAACCTCGTCAGTGGATGAAAGCTCTGAGGTTATATAAGGCTGATTACAAGTGCAGAACACATTGTAATGGGACTTTCAAATGTACTCTGAAAACAATGGAAAAGTCTGACCTTGGAATGTAATATTAGTCCAGTAACATAAATGTTAGTGTTAGAAAAGAAATTGGGACTGTTACGTGGCCTACCTGCCACAATCGTTATTGACTGTTACATTTATCACCAGTCCTGCACTGTGGAGGAGGGGCAGTGAATAAAAAAAAACCTTGTACTATCATGGGAAAAGGGCAGAAATGGGAACATTGTATTTGGGACATTTATATGAACATACGAACAATGACAGACAGGTAAAGACCCTGTGGTCCATCCAGCCAGTCCCACACAATTGCGATACCTTGTGTATCACAATATACACACTGCACCCTGCCTGAAACATGTGATCACCTGGGAGAGGCAAAAAAAAACGGATTTAAAAACTCAGGATAATTTGAGGGGGGAAAAATCTGGAAAATTCCTCTCCGATCCATCTAGGCGATCAAGTCCAGGAGATCACTCCAGCCCTGAATTCCCTGCAGTATCTACACCTTCTGTACCAGCTGAGTTTCAGTCTCATTATTCAGGGCCTCATTCTGATTCCTTAAGTAAACTACAACTTGTAAAAAGCAGACAGAGGATGAACCTTGCAGCATTCTTGGTCAGCAAGACTGTTTGCCAGCCCATAATGTGGATTTGCCCAATGTTCTATCGGGGAGGCACTGTTATTTCTTACATCAAAATGCTTCAATAGGCAACATATTGGTGTTCCAAAGCACAACGCCACTGATGGATAAAACACAGTTCAAGCTTTCAGCTCTTCAAATCAAAGCTGTGCCTTCAGGGAAGACACACCTCTGAGTGGCCGCTTAACAACTGAGGAATTCACCCGCTCTGCTCCCTTTCCTGGCTACGGAAACAAAACGTTTCTACCAGGGAACAGGTTCAACAAACACTCAAGAGACACCAGAGATAAGAATGCAGCACTGTCATGATTGCAAAGTGACAAAGTTCTTGTCACAACTCCTCAACACTTACCTCTTGTTCTCTCTGAAATATAACAACTCGACCCCCCTTGTCCCCTGTAGCCAGCAATTCTCCAGTGTGGTTGAACTCTACTGTAGAAATTATATCAGCTGAAAGAGAAAGATGGAAACAAAAAGAAGTTTAATATAAAACTCGATTGGGATATTAAAGTAAATTCACTCAGCTTGCACTCCCAATGAAGAGCTGCCCTTGAAGAGAATGTCGATCGCAGAATACTCTCATAGCTTCATATCTTCAAAATAAATTGAAAATAGACCTGTTTTATGTGCGAAAATCTAAGAGTATTCAATTTTTTAAAAAATTAACACAATGTGGTGGGATTCAGAATCCACAGAAGTGGTTTCCCTCAATGAATTGCAATTTGTGTGTTTGGTTCTTAGCCAAATTGTTAATTAGCCTGTCCAAACCCTACAAGCATCATATTGCATGCTCTCTGCATATTGGACATCGTCACCAGCACCTCCCAAACCCACCACTTATAAGAACATAAGAAATAGGAGCAGATGTAGGCCCATTTGGCCCCTCAAGCCTGCTCCGCCATTCAATGAGATCATGGCTGATCGTCTACCTCAACTCTACTTGCCTGCACTGTTCCCATATCCCTTGATTATCTTAATAACCAAAAATCTAGCAATCTCTGTCTTTAATATACTCAACGACTGAGCCTCTGGGGTAGATAATTCCAAATATTTACAACCCTCAGTGAAGAAATTTCCCCTCATCTTAGTCCTAAATGGCCGACCCCTTATTCTGTGACCCCTGATTTTAGACTCCCCAACCAGGGGAAACATCCTCCAGCCTTCTTCAACAGCACCTCCCAAACCCACAACCTCTACCACCGAGAAGGACAAGGGCAGCAGGTGCATGGAAACACCATCACCTGCAAGTTCCCCACCATCCTGACTTGGAAATAAATCATCAAACTCCCTCGCAAACAGTGCTATGGATATACCTTCAACACACGGGCAGCAGCTGTTCAAGAAAGTGGCTCACCACCACCTTCTCAAGAGCAATTAGGGATGGGCCATACATCCCATGAATGAGTACAAAAAAAACACATCTAGACAGAGCAAACAACTAAAGGTTTGGGTCACAATAGCTTCTCTTTTTGAAGTTATGTTATTCCTTTAGAATTCTAAATAAAAAGGATAAAGGGCAGGCAGAAACATGTTCATATTGAAAAAAATACAGAATGCAGCCACAATCACCACAGAACAGAATGGAAAAATTATGGAAATTGTTCCATATAGGGGTACATCTTCCTCTGTTGGCTGATTTTAGCATCAAAGTGGATGAGTATAAAGTGGTGCGCTAAACGCTACTGTTTTGTTAAAAACAACAGAGAGCAAAAGCTAGTCCACAGTGTTATATAGGACAGAGAGGGTATAGCCCACAATTTCTCTTCATCTCAGTCCTAAATGGCCGAGCATATAGCCCACAATGTTGTATAGGACAGAGTATAGCCCACAGTATTGTATAGGATAGAGAGCGTATAGCCCACAGTGTTGTATAGGACAATCTAAATTGATTGTCCAAATTATGAACATGAGATCATAATTTGTGTTTTTTATATATATGTTAAAAAATCTAACATACGACACACACGTCTTGTGCACAAACTTTGCTTCCTGTTGTCACTATTTTTTGCTCTCAACATTTCCCACTGTAAATTGCCAACATTTCCCATATTTTTTTCTATGTTAATGGTCACAATATTATTATAGGCTCTGGCCACGAGGTGAATCTGTAGAGCGAGTTTATAAAGTCTCTTGTATATAAAAAAAGTTCTATTCATCAACTGACTGTGGGCGACATCACAGGCAATTGACTTGTTTATAATATGCTGTTCTCAGGGCAACAAGGCACCTTCAGACCATTATAAATATTGTATGAAACATTCTTGTGTGGTAACCTTACTAATTCCTAAACTGGAACATTCATCATTAACCAGAAACTGCCTTGGACTTCACATCATTACATGGAGATTCTGAATGTAATGGCGAGAATGGTGAAGATCGTGAGAACCAATTTAAAGCAAATGTTAAGCAGCTTTCACAGGTTATTGACTTCAGCTTCATTTAGATTACAATCCCTCTTCCTTACCATCCCCTCGCCAAAAAGATTGTTAATTTCTAATGCAATAACCTGAACTGAACACACCCCTTAACACTTCAGGCTCCCAAGGTTCACTTTTATGCACCTGGCAGTATTAAATTACCACTGCCGCAAATCTGCTGAAGTATATTTCCCCCCAAGTGAATTCTTGGTATTCGCCTGGTGATGATCACTTGCTTCTGCTGCCACGGTCAAGGGATGAAAACTTCAACATTACAGTAACAATCCACACAAGTTATTCTGGTCCATTTACAAATACTTTACTACTAATCTCTTCACTGCTAATCTGCAACTTTGGTGGCTGTAAAAAAGATGGAGCAAGAATTTGTGATTATACAAAGCAGAAATAAGCTGGACTTGTTCTCATTCCAGTCCATTACCATACGAGTGTAGGCAGCCTTGAAGACACACTTTTGTAACCCGACAGAGAGAGTTTCATAACTGTAGTCCCCACAATGTATCCCGTGGCAGGTCATAATCACATCTTGGGACAATAAGCATCAAGTCTGCATAAAAATTCCAAACTCCAGTTTTTTTAAACCAGTGCCATAATGCCAATTGTTTATTATTTATACTAAAGGTGTGCCAGGTATTTGGCTCTTTTAAACCACGTGCTCATAATACTGAAAGGGAATGGAGATTCTTTTTAGGAAAGGTTTCAATCAGATTTTTTTTTAAATCGGAGTGATTATTTGCAGCTACTTTTCTGTGTCCTTCTGTGCCCTTCTGTGCATGCGCGTCCTGGACACCACCACTTTGGACCTACGAGGAAGTCGGAGTGGGGCCTAACAATGAACCCCGTGGAGCTCATTGCCGCTGGAGCTGCTTCTCGGGCTTTTGGATTATCTCCAGGAATTTTGCCTAAAATATCAGTGTGATTATCGACACACACATTTTTGCGGCCATCTGTGGGAGAGAAAAATCGGAGGTAGAGAGAGACTGGGGAGAGAGAGACAGACTGCGGGGAGAGAGGGAGAGAGAGAGAGGGAGAGGGAGAGAGGGAGGGGAGGGAGGGGGAGAGGGAGGGGAGGGGGGGAGAGAGGGAGGGGAGGGGGGAAGGGAGAGAGGGAGGGGAGGGGGGAAGAGAGAGAGGGAGTGCGGGGAGAGAGGGAGTGCGGGGAGAGAGAGAGAGAGAGTGAGTGTGGGGGGAGAGTGAGTGTGCGGGGGGGAGAGAGAGAGAGAGAGAGCGGAGAGAGAGAGAGAGAGAGAGAGAGAGAGAGAGTGTGAGTGAGTGAGTGCGGGGAGAGAGAGAAGAGAGAAGAGAGAGAGAGTGTGTGTGTGCGGGGGGGGGGAGGGGGAGAGAGAGAGAGATAGAGAGAGAGAAGGGGGGGAGAAGAGAGAGAGAGAGAGAGAGAGAGAGAGAGCGCACAAGACTGTGGGGGGAGAGAGAGACGGACTGGGGGCGGGGGGGGGGGGGAAGAGAGTGAGAGATAAAGAGAGAGACACGGGGGGGGGGGCGAAGAGAGTGAGGCTGGGAGGTGGCGGGGGGAAGAAACAGACTGGGGGTGGGGGGGGGAAAAGAGAGACTGGGGGGGCGGGGAGGAAGAGCCTGGGGGGGGGGGGAGGAAGAGCCTGGGGGGGGGGGCGGAAGAGCCTGGGGGGGCAGGGGGGAGGAAGAGCCTGGGGGGGCGGAGGGGGAGGAAGAGCCTGGGGGGGGCGGAGGGGGAGGAAGAGCCTGGGGGGGGGGCGGAGGGGGAGGAAGAGCCTGGGGGGGGGCGGAGGGGGAGGAAGAGCCTGGGGGGGGCGGAGGGGGAGGAAGAGCCTGGGGGGGCGGAGGGGGAGGAAGAGAGAAAGAGAGAAAGAGAGAGAGAGAGAGAGAGAGAGAGAGAAAGTGAGAGAGAGAGAGAGAGAGAGAGAGAGAGTGAGAGAGAAAGTGAGAGTGAGAGTGAAAGTGAGAGAGAGAGAGAGAGAGAGAAAGTGAGAGAGAGAGAGAGAGCATGAGAGAGTGAGAGAGAATGAGAGAGTGAGAGAGAGAGAGAGAGAGAGAGAAAAAGTGAGAGAGAAAGAGAGAAAAAGTGAGAGAGAAAGTGAGAGAGAAAGTGAGAGAGAAAGTGAGAGAGAAAGTGAGAGAGAAAGTGAGAGAGAAAGTGAGAGAGAAAGTGAGAGAGAAAGTGAGAGAGAAAGTGAGAGAGAAAGTGAGAGAGAAAGTGAGAGAGAAAGTGAGAGAGAAAGAGAGTCTGGGGGCAGAGCGAGATACTGGGGAAGAGAGCGAGACTGGGGAAGAGAGAGGAAGGGGACAGAGGAGAGGGGATCAAGGAAGAGAGGCAACTCGGGGAAAATGGATCATGTCCTTCCAACCTCACCACTTTTATACCCGCTCAGAGGGTATGGCTTAGAGACATGGACCGTGTACAGCAGACACCTCAAATCGCTGGAGAAATACCATCAACGATGCCTTCGCAAGATCCTACAAATCCCCTGGGACGACAGACGCACCAACATAAGCGTCCTCGACCAGGTCAACATCCCCAGCATTGAAGCACTGACCACACTTGATCAGCTCCGCTGGACAGACCACATTGTCCACATGCCAGACACAAGACTCCCAAAGCAAGCGCTCTACTCAGAACTCCTTCATGGCAAACGAGCCATGGCTGGACAGAGGAAACGTTACAAGACACCCTCTAAGCCTCCCTGATCAAGTGCGGCATCCCCACTGACACCTGGGAGTCCCTGGCCAATGACCGCCCTGAGTGGAGGAATTGCATCCGGGAGGGCGCTGAGCGCCTCGAGTCTCATCGGCCAGAGCATGCAGAAAACAAGCGCAGGCAGCGGAAGGAACGCGCAGCAAACCTGTCCCACCCTCCCTTCCCCTCAACGACTGTCTGTTCCACCTGTGGCAGGGACTGTGGCTCTCGTATTGGACTGTTCAGACACCTAAGGACTCATTCTAAGAGTGGAAGCAAGTCTTCCTCGATTCCGAGGAACTGCCTATGATGATTTTACACACGCACCACGTTTTGCCTTTCCATCCCCTTTACCTGATTAATTTCTCAGAAAGTCCGTACGTGTGTGACAAGTGATATCATTGGAGCGAATGAAATCCAGAAGTCACGACACTGCCATGATTGACTTCACATCCAATAAACCAGTTAACAATCCTTGACCCACACACAATGCTCCATCTTTGGCGCAGGGGTGGTGGGGGGGGGCGGGCGGGCAGGAACTCGTGCTGGGATGGGGCAGGAACTCGGGCTGGGATGGGGCCCGAACTCGGGCTGGGGGATGGAGGCCTTAACCTGCGAGAGTGAGCAGTCAGAATGACTCGAATTACACTTTGCAAAGTCACTGATTATGTAGGCAGGGTGGTTCTAATTACACATTCCAGAGAAACTGCTGGGTGTGTCTTATCCTCCAAGGGGACCAATTAGCAATCGGGTCATGTGGTCAAGGAGAGCCAATCAGAGCATTTGACTGTGACAAATAAACACGTCCTTAAAAAAATACAGATCACATAGCACATGATCGGAAAGCATGTAGTCATTGCACATCAGGTAACAAAGTCATGCATCACAAGAGTTAGAGTTCCCAAAGCACGTTCAAATGATTTCTTTCCAGAACATCACACAGTTAATCCATCAATGCACAATCAACTGCTGAGAGCAGTCCAGCTGTTGCACCACAGTTTCAGATGTTGAGCCACACTTTCACTACTAGGAAGCACTGTAGCAGAGGATCATTTCATTTCCATGCAACTGCTGTGCAGTAAATGGTCGATGCCAGTTGACCTGTTATTTTATGGTAAATGTATCATATTTTGATTCTTCGCGAAGCCTCAAGCAGTAACTGTCACAACATCGACTTCACGGCGCTTCGCAAAAAAAGATATTACACAGCTGGAGCTCAATGCCCTCCTTTGGATTTAACCGCTAAGGGAAAACTTCAAGGAAAGACAAAAAAATTAATTCTGAATGAATAGATACACCATAACCCCAAGTGTCTTCATCAGCCTCCTTAAAAAAAAAAGAAAAGCAGGGATTAATTTTTTATTTTCCTTTTCAAAGCAAAAATGATCCAAAGCCATCATTGCAGAACGGACCTAGTGAAGTTACTCAGCCCAGCATGAAGAAGTTGAACTACTGCTGGTTATGGTCTCAATTTTCTCCAGTGATTGGAGTTGGTTTTTTTGAGCAGGCTGCTTCTTTTGGCCTAAGTTAAGAAACCACAGTTTCCCCTATCGGTTTGCACAGAGTAACTCAGTAACGATTATTTTTCGGTACTTTTTTTTCAGCCAAAGAGGGCGTAACCAGCCATCCATGCCAATTCTGGCCATTGAGGGAGGTTTGGCCAGCTGAGAGTTACCCCAGTTCTTCTTAGGCCAGCGTATGTGGCCTCTGCAGAAAAAACCTTCGAGAGAGTTAAGGAAATCGGCGCAGGTAAGTGCAGCAGATGCCCGGACAGCAGCAGCAGGAGAAGTAAGAGAGAGGGGGAAGAGAGGTGGGAGGGGGGGGCGGTGGGGGGGGAAGCCTTTCGGGTGTAGTTAGGTGTGGGGACCGGGAGGGAGGAGGCCACTCGGCCTGGGATAGGGTGGGGGAGCGGTGCGGGAGGCCACTCGGCCAGGGCTAGGGGCGGGGGAGCTGACCGGGAGGCCATTTGGCCAGGTTTAGGGGCAGGGGAGCGGGACCGGCAAGCCACTAGGCCAGGGCTAGGGGCAGGGGAGTGGACGGGCAAGCCACTTGGAGCTAGTGGCGGACGGGGGAACGGACCGGGAGGCCTTTCGGCCGGAGATAGGAGGGCGGGGGGGGGGGGTGGTGGCGGATACTTTAATAATTGGAAATAAAGTTGCTGCAATGTATTTTAATGTGTTTTTAAGCTGCTGCAAGGTATTTTAATGTGTTGTGAGCTGCCTGTATGTTTCACTTTACAGCCTCAACCCGCACTGTGTCCCTGGTTACCGTGGCAACCCAATCTTTTTAGTGCAGATCAAGGCTCCAGCCCCAAAATTAAAGGACGGGTTAGGTTGCTTCAAAAATGAAGAAATCAAACGGGGGAAACTTAAAACATTTTTTTTTGACGTACTTGGGCCCCCTAAAAACGGGCGTAACACTTCAAGTACGCCAAAAAAAAAGCTTTGGGGAAAATTGAGCCCAACGTAAAACGGACGATACATCCTGCTCGGTTTTCTGGTGTTACACTATCGCCCATTTTACACTACTCTTGAAATTGAATTTCATCCCCTCGGGTTCACCTCTGGGATCTGAGTTCAACCTTCATGGAGACTGAAGGGACGACAACCTCCCATGTCTGCAGGCTGCAAGAGTCCCATGTGAAATGAGTTTGGACAGTCTCAATCTAGTTACAGTGGGCATTGGCCTACAGCACAAAACTGTTTTTAATCTAACACCAATTGGCTTTCTCACTCAAAAGAGGTCACAGGAAGGATAAATGTAAGAAGCAGAAGAATTGGCAAACTGGTGCAGCAGTGAGCGCTCTTCGGAAGTTAGGCCAAGGCATATCGTTGACACAGAGTAGAGGGAGCTTTACACTGTACTAGCTAGAGAAAGTTTGCAACAGAGGAGAGAAATTTGGGATTGTGCTCATTTATCCAAGATGATCTAGAGTCACAAGAGATGCTGGCTGTGGCGGGAAAGGCTTGGTATGATCATTCAGATCTGACAGTAGACAAAGGAGTGCCAATGAAGTGTGTTCTTTTGAGCCTGTGGCCATCAGATTTGAGATTCTGCAAATGGTTGTTCTACAAGAGGGACAAACTCCGATCCCTAGCCACTGACTCCATCCCTCTCCCCAATTCCTGTCTGAGATTGAATCAGTCTGTTCGCAACCTTGGTGTCAGATTTGACCCTGAAATTAGCTTTCGACCACAATTACGCAGCATAATTAAGACTGCCTATTTCCACCTCAGTAACATTGCCCTTCTCCGCCCTTGCCTCAGCTCATCCGCTGCTGAAGCCCTCATCCATGCCTTTGTTAGCTCAAGACTTGACTATTCCAACGCACTCCGAGCTGGCCTCCCATATTCTATATTGACAAAAGGATGGAATCACTGCAATATTGAGAAACGATATTGGCTCAAATGATCAGGAATGTTGAAACAGTTTGGGTGGAGATAAGGAATAATAAAGGGAAAATTTCACTGGTGGGTGTAGTCGATAGGTCCCCTAAAATTAGCAATTGTGTTGGTCGGAGCATAAACCATGAAATAGTGGGTGTTTGTAAAAAGGGAACAACAATAATCATGGGTGATTTTAACCTCCATATAGATTAGACAAATCAAATTGGTCAGGGTAGCCTTGAGGAGGAGTACATAGAGTGCATAAGGGACAGGTTCCTTGAGCAGTGTGTAATGGAACCAACCAGGGAGCAGCCTCTCTTAGATCTGGTCCTGTGTAATGAGACAGGATGAATAAACAATCTTCTAGAAAAAAATCCCCTTGGAATGAGTGATCATAGCATGATTGAATTTCAAATTCAGATGGAGGGTGGAAAGTTGGATCTCTAACCAGTGTACTAAGCTTAAATAATGGATATTATGAAGGTATGAGGGCTGAGTTGGCTAAAGTGGACTGGGAAAATAGATTAAAGTATAGGACGGTTGATGAACAGTGGTGTACATTTAAGGAGATAGTTCACAACTCTCAAGAAAAATATATTCCAGTGAGGAGGAAAGGGTGTAAGAGAAAAGAGAGCCATCCGTGGCTAACTAAAGAAATAAAGGATGGTATCCAATTAAAACAAGGGCATACAAAGTGGCCAAAACTAGTGGGAGGTCAGAAGACTGGGAAGCATTTAAAAGCCAACAAAGAATAACGAAAAAAATGATTAAGAAAGGGAAGATAGACTATGAAAGTAAACTAGCACGAAATATAAAAACAGATAGCAAGAGTTTCTATAGGTATATAAAAAAGAAAAAAAGACTGGCTAGAGTCAATGTTGGTCCCTTACAGGACAAGACCAGGAAATGGGGAACATGGAGATAGCAGAAACTCTGAACAAATATTTTTATCAGTCTTTACGGTCGAGGACACTAATAATATTCCAACAGTGGATAGTCAAGGGGCTATGGGGAGGGGGGGGTCGGGGGGAGGAACTTAACACAATCACGAATGAGGAGGTACTCAGTAAGATAATGGGACTAAAGGTGGATAAATCCCCTGGACCTGATGGCTTGCATCCTAGGGTCTTAAGATAAGTAGCGGCAGGGATTGTGGATGCATTGGTTGTAATTTACCAAAATTCTCTGGATTCTGGGGAGGTCGCAGCAGATTGGAAAACTGCAAATGTAACGCCCTTATTTGAAAAAGGAGGCAGACAAAAAGCACAAAACTATAGACCAGTTAGCCTAACATCTGTGGTTGGGAAATGTTGGAGTCCATTATTAAAGAAGCAGTAGCAGGACATTTGGAAAAGCAAAATTCGGTCAGGCAGAATCAGCTTGGATTTATGAAGGGGAAGTCATGTTTGACAAATTTGCTAGAATTCTTTGAGGATGTAATGAACAGAGTGGATAAAGGGGAACCAGTGCATGTGGTATATTTGGACTTCTAAAAGGCATTTGAGAAGGTGCCACATAAAAGGTTATTGCACAAGATAAAAGTTCATGGGTTGGGGGTAATATTTTAGCATGGATAGAGGATTGGCTAACGAACAGAAAAAAGAGAGAGTAGGGATAAATGGTTCATTCTTGGGTTGGCAATCAGTAACCAGTGGGGTGCCAAGGCGATCAGTGCTGGGACCCCAACTATTTACAATCTATATTAACTTGGAGGAAGGGACCATGTGTAACGTAGCCAAGTTTGCTGATGATACAAAGATGGGAGAAAAGCAATGTGTGAGGAGAACACAAATAATCTGCAAAAGGAAATAGACAGACTAAGTGAGTGGGCAAAAATTTGGCAGATGGAATATAATGTTGGAAAGTGTGAGGTCATGTACTTTGGCAGAAAAAAAATCAAAGAGAAAGTTATTATTTAAATGGAGAAAGATTGCCAAGTGCCGAAGTACAGCGGGACCTGGGGGTACTTGTGCATGAAACACAAAAGGATAGTCTGCAGGTACAGCAAGTGATCAGGAAGGCCAATGGAATCTTGGCCTTTATTGCAAAGGGGATGGAGTATAAAAGCAGAGAAGTTTTGCTACAGTTATACAGGGTATTGGTGAGGCCACACCTGGAATACTGCGTGCAGTTTTTGGTTTCCATATTTACGAAAGGGTATACTTGCTTTGGAGGCAGTTCAGAGTAGGTTCACTAGGTTGATCCCGGTGATGGGGGGGTTGACTTATGAGGAAAGGTTGAGTAGGTTGAGCCTTTACTCATTAGAATTCAGAAGAATGAGAGGTGATCTTATCGAAACGTATAAGATTATGAGAGGGCTTGACAAGGTGGATGCAGAGAGGATGGTTCCACTAATAGGGGAGCATAGAACTAGAGTGCATAATCTTAGAATAAGGGGCCGCCTATTTAAAACTGAAATGAGGAGAAATTTCTTGAGGGTTGTGGATCTGTGGAATTCGCTACCTTAGAGAGCTGTAGAAGGTGTAACATTGAATAAATTTAAGACAGAAATAGACAGTTTCTTAAACAATAAAGGAATAAGGGGTTATGGAGAGCGGGCAGGGAAGTGGGCCTCAGTCCATGATCGGATCAACGATGATCATATTAAATGGCGGAGCAGGCTCAAGGGGCCGTATGGCCTATTCCTGCTCTTATTTCTTATGTTATGTTCTTATTCTACCCTACGTATCTTAAAGGTGATCAAAACTCGGCTGCTTGTGTCCTAACTCGCACCCACCCATCAGCCCTGTGCTCGTTGATCTACATTGGCTTCTGGTTAAGCAATATCTCGATTTCAAAATTGTCATCCTCATTTTCAAATCCCTCCATGGCCTCGCCCTTCCCTATCTCTGTAACTCCTCCAGCCCCACAACCACCAACACCCCCCCTCCCTGACCCCAAGATGTCAGCGCTCCTCTAACTCTGCCCTCTCAAGTATCCCTGATTATAATCACTCAACTATTGGTGGCCATGCCTTCTGTTGCCTAGGACCCAAGCTCTGGAACTCCCTACCTAAACCTCTCCACGCCTGTACCTCTCAAAGAAAGGAAACTTCGACGGTATGAGACATGAATTGGCTAGGATAGACTGGCGAATGATAGTTAAAGGGTTGACGGTGGATAGGCAATGGCAGACACTTAAAGATCACATGGATGAACTACAACAATTGTGCATCCCTGTGTGGCGTAAAAATAAAAAAAACGGAAGATGGCTCAACTGTGGCTAACAAGGGAAATTAGGGAAACTGTTAAATCCAAGGAAGAGGCATATAAATTGGCCAGGAAAAGTAGCAAACCTGAAGACTGGGAGAAATTTAGAATTCAGCAGAGGAGAACTAAGGGTTTAATTAGGAAGGGAAAAATAGAGTATGAGTAAGCTTGCAGGGAACATAAAAGGTGACTGCAAAAGCTTCTATAGATATGTGAAGAGAAAAAGATTAGTGAAGAATAATGTAGGTCCCTTGCAGTCAGAATTAGGTGAATTTATAATGGGGAACAAGGAAATGGCAGACCAACTGAACAAATACTTTGGTTCTGCCTTCAATAAGGAAGATGCGAATAACCTCCCGAAAATACTAGAGGGACCGAGGGTCTAGTGAGAAGGGGGAACTGAGGGAAATCCTTATTAGTCAGGAAATGGTGTCAGGGAAATTGAAGGGACTGAAGGCCGATAAATCGCCAGGGCCTGATAGTCTGCATCCCAGAGTACTTAAGGAAGTGGCCCTAGAAATAGATGCATTGGTGGTCATTTTCCAACATTCCATGGACTCTGGATCAGTTCCTATGGATTGCAGGGTAGCTAATGTAACCCCACTTTTTAAAAAAAGGATGGAGAAAAAAAACAGGGAATTATAGACCCGTTAGCCTGACATCGGTGGTGAGGAAAATGCTGGAGTCAATTATTAAAGATGCAACAGCAGCGCATTTGGAAAGCAGTGACAGGATCGGTCCAAGTCAGCATGGATTTATGAAAGGGAAATCATGCTTGACAAATCTTCGCGTTTTTTGAGGATGTAACTAGTAGAGTGGATAAGGGAGAACCAGTAAATGTGGTGCATTTGGACTTTCAAAAGGTTTTTGACAAGGTCCCACACAAGAGATTAGTGTGCAAAATTAAAGCACATGGTATTGGGGGTAATATATTGACATGGATAGAGAAATGGCTGGCAGACAGGAAGCAAAGAGTGGGAATAAACGGGTCCTTTTCAGAATGGCAGGCAGTGACTAGTGGGGTGCCGCAGGGTTCAGTGCTGGCACCCCAGCTATTTACAATATACATTAATGATTTATTCAATGGAATTCAATGTAATATCTCCAAGATTGCAGATGACACTAAGCTGGGTGGCAATGCGAGCTGCGAGGAGGATGCTAAGAGGCTACAGGGGGACTTGGACAGGTTAGGTGAATGGGCAAATGCATGGCAGATGCAGTATAATGTGGATAAATGTGTGGCAAAAACAGGAATGCAGATTATTATCTGAATCGTGACAAATTAGTAAAAGGGGATGTGCAATGAGACCTGGGTGTCATGGTACATCAGTCATTGAAGATCGGCATGCAGGTACAGCAGGCAGTAAAGAAAGCAAATGGTATGCTGGTCTTCATAGCGAGGGGATTTGAGTATAAGAGCAAGGAGGTCTTGCTGCAGTTGTACAGGGCCTTGGTGAGACCACACCTTGAGTATTGTGTGCAGTTTTGGTCTCCTAATCTGAGGAAGGACATGCTTGCTATTGAGGGAGTGCAGCGAAGGTTCACCAGACTGATTCCCGGGATGGCTGGACTGACATATGAGGAAAGACTGAATCAGCTAGGCTTATACTCACAGGAATTTAGAAGAATGAGACGGGATCTCATAGAAACATAAAATTCTGACAAGACTGGACAGGTTAGATGCACGAAGAATGTTCCCGATGTTGGGGAAGTCCAGAACCAGGGGACACAGTCTAAGGATAAGGGGTAAGCCATATAGAACCAAGATGAGGAGAAACTTTTTCACCAAGAGAGTTGTGAACCTGTGGAATTCTCTGCCACAGAAAGTTGTTGAGTCCAGTTCGTGGACATATTTAAAAGGGAGTTAGATGTGGCCCTCACGGCTAAAGGGATCGGGGGTATGGAGAGAGGGCTGGGGTTGGTTGCTGAGGTTGAATAATCAGCCATGATCATATTGAATGGCGGTACAGGCTCGAAGGGCCAAATGGCCTGCTCTTGCACCTATTGTCTATGTTTCTACATTTCCTCCATCAAGATGCTCCTGAAAACATACCTTGTCACCTGCGCTAATTTCTACTTATGCGGATCGGATCAAATTTTTATCCCATGATACTCCTGTGAAGCGTCTTGGGATGTTTCACTACGTTAAAGGTGCTATATAAATACAAGTTGCTGTTGTTGACTGATGTGGGTGGGAAACTGTCTTGGATCTACCGGGGACAAGCGCATCAAAGGAGCAGGCAAGGAAAAAAATAAAATAAAATAAAATTGGACCTTGTCCTCACAAATCTATCTGTCGCAGGCACATCTTTCGGTGATAACATTGATAGGAGTCATCATTGCACAATCCTCGTCTCATCTCCACATTAAGGACACCCTCATATCCTGTAGTGTGGCAGCACTTATCGTGCTAAATGGGAAAAACTGAGCAAAGATCTAGAACCCCTGAACTAGTATTTCAGCAGCAGCAGAATTGTGTACTACCATAATTTGCAACCTCATTAGCCTAACACAGCCAACTCTTCCCTCACTATTAACTAGGTAGTCCAACTTTACTTCAATAGAGTGCAGAAAGGTATACCAGGAGCAGTACCAGGCATTACTTCGAATAAGTTATGAACCTATTGAAGCTACAACACATGCTGCCTGCATGTTAATCACTTGAAGCAGCAGGCTTCAAACAGAGTTAAACAGTCCCACAATCAATGGATCAGAGGAAATCTCGTAGCCCGATCACATCAGTCAACGTACAGGAGGAGGAGGAGACTCCGTGAACATCGCCACCCTTAATCCTGGGAGAGCCCAGCCTGAAAGTGCAAGAGGCATGGCTGAAATATATCATTCTATTCTGCCTCCTCCCAAGGTCTCGCGATCATAGATGTCAGTGTACATGACAATTTGCTCACTCGACCCGACAATACGAAGCGGCTGGGTGCACTGAATGCAGTGAAGGCTGTGGCTCTGACATCATTCCAGGTGTTGTGAAGACCTGCACACCAGAACCGCACCACTGCACCTCCCCCCCCCCCTCCACCCCCGCCCCCAGCCAAGCTGTGCCAGAACAGCTATGACACTGGTATCTACCCAGCAATGTGGAAGATTATCCAGGTATGTCCCATCCATAAAAAAACAGGATAAATCTAACCTGGCCAATTCGAGTCTTGTCAGCCTCCTCTCAGTAATCAGCAAAGTGATGAAAGGAGTCTTCAACAATGCCATCATGTGACACAGGATCCGAATATAAATGTAAAAACTGCCACATAGAGCTCAGAGTTCAAAGTTCAGAGTTGACCGACTGTGTTGAAACTTACAAGGATATTGAAATATGTTACTTAGATGCAGATTGTTGGATATAAATAATTCAATATACTTAAAATACAGAAACACCATTGTATCATAGGGTTATGAAGACAGCCGGCATGCTAAGCTGCCTTGGTAATTTTCTTCAATGAACAACCTTCATGTTTTTTTAAATTCAGTTTTTCTTTGAGAACCATGAACATCTATTAGTCATTCAACCGATCAATAATTGAGTTAATTGAAGGCGTTGCAATATTCATACAAATCATTTCAAGTTATAATGCACAAGGTCAATACACAAAATAAAATGTGGAATGATATTGATTATAGTTATGATCTTGTCTTAAATGATTCGTGTACATCTACAACAGAACAAAAAGTGAACTGAGGAAGGGACAACAACCATATTCTGTGTAAAAGAATTAAAATGATGTAGTCAGTCAATGTCCAGAACAAATATTCGCAACAATTCATTAAAGTTGTTGAATATTAAGAAAGGTCCAGTGTTGTGTACTGCTCCCTGTTGTGTCCTCTAACTGTTTGCAGCCACTGTTGTCCTATCACATTTGTCAAAATTTACTTTTGGAGCTTGTGTTACCAATAGCTTTATCGCACCAAATACACAACTGAAACTGGCTGCTGCACTTGCTTATTCTCCACTGAACAAATGGAGAAGGCAGTAATGCCTTCCTAATTAACCCAACTTCACTTTCATCTCCACTAAATCTTACTTACAGCATTTTATAAAACGATGAAATTATTCTTGTTTGCTTTTATACCAGTGCTATAAATAGAAAACCTGTTGCGGGCCGATTACATCGGATACTTGACAACATCTCCTGTGCATCATTTGGTCAGGTCTATCAGTCAGGCAAATATTATATATTATATATGACAACTGCCCTGTGTGTCTGCTCTAATCCAAATATTGGCCTCTTGCAACCACTCACGATACGAGATGACGCAACTTACATCACATATTTTTGGGGTCTTTCCCTGATTTTGAACAAGACCTCAGTTATAGAACATGCAACAGCTTGGCACATTTAACTGCCGACAAACTGATTCAGCATTAAGAACACAAATTTCCTGGAACAGACAAGAATATGTATTAGAACGAGAAAACTAAGGAAGACTTGGCTGTTCTCATTGCCAATTTGCTAAATTTGCAATAAAAATGATGTACCATTACCAAGATGTTGGCGATCTATTTCTTTCAAACTAACTTAAATGATATCGTGGCCAGAATCAGGATCCTTCGTAATGTTACAAGGGGAATGGTGGCTCACTTACAACTGAATGTGCCAAGCACAACACCTCAACAGTTTATAACACTTTGAAAAATTGCAATTGCAAATCAAAACTATATTGTTCAAATACTGGTGCATTAAGTACCAGTGTAGGGTCCATTGTGTTAGAACATGAGTGCATGGCTCCATAAAGAGAAGAGGGAAGAATCACTGTTAAGCCAGGCTGACCATACATTCCCTGATTAGGTACTGTGTTCCTGGGCAAACAACATGCTCGGAAAACTCCCCGGTTCAGGAAGCACATCCTTGAATCGAGCCATATTCATTGGTCTGCTTGTCGACAGGAGTTTAATCTATGTTTTTTTTAAAAACATGAATGTACTGAAACCCCAGTGGGGGAGCTTCCCACGTTGCTCATGCTCAGTTTGAGCTCAGGAATTGATTCCAGGGGCCGGTTGAACAGAGGCAACAATGGCAGCCCCGGCTTCCCAAAATGCAGCACGGCGGAGAAAAGGCCCCATTGATGGCTCGGGACACACTGCACTCTGGGGAATTGAGTCACCTGACCCCGCGTTTCGGCCAATAGTGACTGGCTGGAGGCGGAGCCTTTAAAATACGGGGGAGAAGCCGAAGACGCAGTGAGAGCTGGTGGGTGAGTGGATTTACTTCACCTCAGCGATCAGTATGGTGCATCGTGTTTCTTTTTTAAATGAATAAGGCAAGCTCTAAATTCTCCCAACCGAAGAGATTTCTGAAACCTTCTGAGACAGAGGGTGTTTCACACCTTATGTGCAAAATCTCAGGCTCTTTGGAACAGATTTAAAATTGAGAAAATATAAGTTAGCGTATTCGGAGATGAGTATACATGATGCAGCACTATTATCAGAACGCACGCAAGATTTGATGTAAAGCGAAAACGGTATTGTCTCTCCGCATATTCCACTAACAGAAGCAACAAAGTCTTGCCAGTTTTTTTGAAATGCGTCCTGGCTACTTTGCGATGCGCCCACCCTGTGAATCCCTGGATTTTGTTTAGAAAATAAGGTCACCCTATGTTAAGCTCCTCGTGGCCAGTTCAACAATGACAAGGGCCTATGTGCGTGCTGAGTGCCTGCAGTCTCAGCTGCAGGAGATGAGCAGTGTAGCAAGACCAGAAATAAAGAAAAAAACTGCGGTGCGGGGCAGGGGGGGGGGAGCAGGAAACAGTTGACTGACAGCTTAGTGTTTTTGTCTGTTCTCTGACTGATTATATGCATAGCAATGCGCACCCTTTCATTATTAGCCTGCTTCTTGATAAACCATAATGTCATAAGACCCTTGAATAGAGTTGGCACCAGCAGTGTGGAAAATATGGAAATGTTTCTGTCAAACTGCAGCTGCAAAAGTTATTTCGGTGCATGTCCAATTTGGTGCATTATGAAGTAAAATTAGAGACAATTACAGTAATAAACAACAACTTGTATTTGTATAGCGCCTTTAACGTAGTAAAAAGTCCCAAGGCACTTCACAGCAGTGTTATAAGACAAAACAAATACATTTGACACCGAGCCATATAAGAACAAATTACGGCAGAAAGCTTGGTCAAAGAGGTAGGTTTTAAGGAGTGTCTTAAAGGAGGAAAGAGAGGTAGAGAGGCGGAGAATTTAGGGAGGGCGTTCCAGGGCTTTGGGCCGAGGCAGCTGAAGGCACGGCCACCAAATGGTTGAGCAGTTATAATTAGGGATGATGCTCAAGAGGGCAGAATTTGAGGAGCACAGACATCTCGGGAGGGTGGGGGGGGGGTGACGCTGAAGGAGATTACAGAGATAGGGAGGGGCGAAGCCATGGAGGATTTATAAATAAGGATGAGAATTTTGAAATTGTGGCGTTGCTTAACTGGGAGCCAATATAGGTCAGCAAGCACAGGGGTTATGGATGAGCGGGACTTGGTGCGAGTTAGGAAATGGGCTGCCGAGTTTTGGTTGACCTCAAGTTTACGTGTGGTAGAATGTGGGAGGCCAGCCAGGAGCACGTTGGACTAGTCGAGTCTAAAGGTAACAACGACATGGATGAGGGTTTCAGCAGCAGATGAGCTGAGGCAGGGTTTTTATTCATTCACACTATGCTTTGAATAATCCATAATTAAAAGATACAAGTCACTTTTGGGGGCACAGAAATAGTATTGCATCCCTTGAGCGTTTGAATTGCATATACTGATTTTACAAACTGTGCTCGTTGGCTCATTTCATTAGCTTTTCCCAAGCTCAGCTCATATTTTTTATATGTGGTGCAACCGTCAGTTCTATCAGCATCCTACACATTCATGTTACAAAGAACTGCCTTGAAGCTGGCATGAAGTCATTAAAATCCATACTTGTGTTTTATTATTAAGTAACAAGATCAGTGGCTTAGCCAATTGGGAGAGTAGGGGGACTTGGGCACAGTGTGATTCATTGGAAAAGAGGCTGAACATGTTAAACAAATGCATATTATTTCTAATTAGTGTAACAACTCATAAACTTCAATTATCACCGTCAGCAGCAATCAAACACGAAGATGACATGCTATCCACGGAAATACCACTTACTGGGCAAGATTCAAAAGCAAAATGAGGGATGCAATTTAATTACAAGATTATTAGAAAAGCTTCGAAAAGACAATTAAAACAAGTTCATTGCCATCCCCAAGTACTTTTTCACCTTGCCCAAAATAATTCACAAATCAGGGCGAGGAAAGCCACACACCAGGTCCTGAACAGAGAGTTTTGACTGACACTACAGGGAAGTGGTGCAATGTTGGGGATGCTGTCCTTCAGTTGAGATGTTACACTGAGGTCCAATGCCGGTGGACATTAAAGATCCCTTGGTTCTATTTGAACAACTGCAGGGATGTCTCCTGTTGCTCTACCCAATATTTCTTCCTCATCCACCACAAATAGAAAGAAAGAAAAGAAATGGAAAAGAAAGAAAGAAAGGAGAAAAAGAAAGGAGAAAAAGAAAGAAAGAAGAATGCATTTATATAACGCCTTTCACTACCACCGGTCGTCTCAAAGCGCTTTACAGCCAAAGAAGTACTTTTGAAGTGTAGCCACTGTTGTAATGTAGGAAACATGGCAGCCAATTTATGCACAGCAAGCTCCCACAAACAGCAATGTGATAATGACCAGATAATCTGTTTTTGTTACCAAGACACCGGGGATAACTCCCGTGCTCTTCCTCGTAATAGTGCCATGGGATCTTTTACATTTACCAGAGAGAGCATCCACCTCGTTTAACCTCTCATCCGAAAGACAGCACCTCCGACAGTGCAGCACTCCTTCAGCACTGCATTGGTGTGTCAGCCTAGACTTTTGTGCTCAAGCCTCTGGAGTGGGACTTGAACCCACAACCCGCTTACCATATAATGAATAATATTAATAACTTACATCTATATAGCACTTTTTTTTTTTTTTTCGTTGCCAATCTTTCCAATTCTTTGTCAAATCACAAACGCCAGAGGTCACCTTGCACACACCAAGGATCACTCTGCGCCAATGCTCTTAGCCAAAAGGCCTAGAGCCACTGCACCGTTCCTGGAAGTACTGCAATACCAGGTTCGTGCCATGGAGGTGGATGGGTCAGGCCCACCACACACCTCCGTGGAGGTGGATGGGTCAAGCCACCCCACCCACCTCCTATTTTCTATATAGCACTGTTAATGTAGATAAATGTCACAAAGGTTTTTCCACAGAGGTGCAATCAGAAAAAAAGATGCAGAGCTTAGGAGTGACCAAAAGCTTGTTCAAGCGATGGGTATTGAGGAGGGTCATAAAGGAGGAGAGGGAGGTGGAGATGCGGAGGGGATTAGGAAAGGAATTCCACAGTACGGGGGGGGTTCAGGCGGCTGAAGGCACGGCCGGCAATAGTGGGGCAAAGGGACAGAGTGCACTCGGGGTCAGAGCCAGAGAAACAAAAAAAGAGTTCGGGGAGTGGGGGAGCGGGGGAGCGGGTGCATGGCTGGAGGAGGTTCCGGAGATGGGGAGGGCTATGTTTGTAGAGAGAATAAATAAGCACACAGCTACAGAAAGGAATGCTTAAAGATTTCCTGCTCCCTGCATAAAGTGCTTTTAGCATTACTAATCTGTACAGTGCATCCCAGCAACTGAAGAAATTGGTTGGAGCCAAACAATTATTATTAAAAATAGGCGGTTGTTGTGAAAAGATTTTGTAAAGTCCTTTTCTCTCTCACTTCAATCATTTCCCCAGCAGTTAGTATTAGATTCAACATACTCGCACATCACTGCCTTTCAAATCAGTATCTATTTTAAAGCTGGCAGCTTCACTGATCTCAGGTGGGAGGGAGTCTGATGACTCCAAGGCAAGAAAAGCACTCCATACACAGTACAAATCGAACAGCAAATGGGCTGTATAAAAAAACACAAGCAATGAAACAATCATAGCATTGAGAAAGTAATTTCACCAAACTAGCACTTCTCACCCCCACCAATATACCTGTGGAGTATGATTGCTTCCATTACATGCCGATCCAATGGGCGACATGAAATGGCTCTTCAGAGGGCCATCTTAACATACACAAATTCATTTAAAAACTAACATGGTGAGACACACAAAAAAAGGGTTCGCTGCTTGACACACGCCATCACACCTGCAGAAGTATTCCTCTGACAAACAGGGTTTCAGAAAATGCACAGACTGGATAATAATAAAGTAATACAATTTTAAATGAAACCATTATAATAATTGCCAATCTATTACACATCAGCTGTCCCCACTGCTGTAGAGGTTTGGTACTTGCTTTTCAATATCGTCTGTCGTTATTGACAGTTATGCTCATGTACATTTAGCAGTTGTTGGCTTGCAATAATGTAAATTTCATCATCATTTAGAGCATCTGATACCTATTAGCACAGCCCTGCGGGGTTTCTTTGCGAGTAATTAGATCAAGGATATTGTTCTGTGATAAAAGCATGTAGGCGATGGAGAAGTTTGCAAAATGACAGATATTAAATCCAGATGCTGACAATGCTGCACCATCAAAAGCTCATTTAGAAACCCAAATCAATTCATCACGGCGAGGCCGTCTGTAAAATGTGCACAGATCATTCCCAACATCATAATAAAAAGACGGGAAATCCATTTGCTGTAATGACAAAACGTGGCAAACATTATCCAATTTTATTTTTGTGAAAACAGGAATGAAATCTATTGAACAACATGATCACATCCAATTTAGAGGCATACTTATTGCAATTAAAATGTATTGCCTATGAACAGGCCTTCTGAGCTTTAGAGCCCGAATTAGTTCAGAGAAAGCAGAGGTTTGTGAGAAGATAATAGACACATCTATAGCTTTCATATGTTTCGATGCAGCTTTTAACCTTCACACTAAGCTTGCTCTCCCAATGGCTCACTGACATTATTGAGGGAGCAGCGGAAGCACGTAGATCATTAAATCTGCAGCTTGGGTTAGTTGATCTGAACTGGGCTGCAGTCAGGCTCCTTCTTCACTTTGGTGCCCTTGGGTTAAGGAAGAGGGGCCGAAGTGATGGTTGAGAGAGCAAAATTAACCAGGTTATCAGCATCGCAAAAGTATTCAGTGAACCCCTGGCTGGATGAGTGTGTGTGGACACTTGATGAAAATAGGATTGGGTTTAGCTTTATGCAGTCAAATAGCCCGTCAAATAGACTGACGAAATAGTATGAAGAAAGACTGGATCGACTAGGCTTATATTCACTGGAATTTAGAAGAATGAGAGGGGATCTCATAGAAACATGTAAAATTCTGACAGGATTGGACAGGTTAGATGCAGGAAGAATGTTCCCAATGTTGGGGAAGTCCAGAACCAGGGGTCACAGTCTAAGGATAAGGGGTAAGCCATTTAGGACCGAGATGAGGAGAAACAACTTCATTCAGAGAATTGTGAACCTGTGGAATTCTCTACCACAGAAAGTTGTTGAGGCCAGTTCATTAGATATATTCAAAAGGGAGTTAGATGTGGCCCTTACGGCTAAAGGGATCAAGGGGTATGGAGAAAAAGCATTAATGGGGTACTGAAGTTGCATGATGAGCCATGATCATATTGAATGGTGGTGTAGGCTCGAAGGGCCGAATGGCCTACTCTTGCACCCATTTTCTAGGTTTCTATGTCAGCATTCGCTGTTAAGGCACTTTAAGATGAAATAAAAAGACTTGGATTTATATAGCGCCTTTCACAACCACCAGACGTCTCAAAGCGCTTTACAGCCAATTAAGAACTTTTGGTGTGTAGTCACTGTTGTAATGTGGGAAATGCGGCAGCTAATTTGCACACAAGCGAGCTCCCATGAACAGCAATGTGATAATGACCAGATAATCTGTATTTTTGTTATGTTGATTGAGGGATAAATATTGGCCAGGACACCGGGGATAACTCCCCTGCTCTTCTTTGAAATAGTGCCATGGGATATTTTACGTCCACTTGAGAGAGCAGACAGGGCCTCGGTTTAATGTCTCATCCAAAATACAGCACCTCCAACAATGCAGCGCTCCCTCAGCACTGCACTGGAGTGCCGGCCTAGATTTTTGTGCTCAAGTCCCTGGAGTGGGACTTGAACCCACAATCTTCTAACACAGAGGTGAGAGCACCCCCCACTGAGCCACAGCTGACACCTTTAAGGTATGAGAGGGCAACAATGGAGCTCTTGCTCAAACATTCAAGAGGAGAGTAGAGGAGAAAACTGGGAGAGAAAAAATAACCCACACCTCACCGAGCTGCATTAAAAGTGCATTGTTACTTGTGTATTGCTGTTCGCCTGCCTCTGCCTAAACCGACATCAGGTTACATGTTTACCACCATCCATTAAAATAACTTGCACTTTGCCCACATTTCTTGAGCGACACTGCAGATGGCAATATCACTAAATAATGCTGTGATTGATAATTACTCCCACAGCAAAAGCAATGCTCCTTTATCTCAGCGCAATACAAATTTAAGGTTTAAAAAAACCCACAAAGTATCTGCTAAGACTGCTTTTTGTACTTGATATCTTTGATTTAAGCCACACTTAGTGAAACATAGGGCTATAAATTAAATTATGTTCATTACTAGCCAACAAAATTGACTATCCCAAGTAATGCAATCTTCAGTGAGCCCACGGTACCCTCTTCACTTACCCACGTTGATCATACCTGGAACATTGCCACCTGAAGAAATGAGTGTATAACAAACGTGCCGATTTACTTGATTTTACGAGCAGCAGAGCTGATTTTATTTACAAGTTACATTGCAAAGCTGTAAGAATCTCCACCTCATTAAAAGAAATCTGTTTCAGTTATCCTTAGTACATTGAGATCTCTGCCACACAACAACAACAACTTGCATTTATATAGTGTAGTAAAACATCTCAAGGCGCTTCACAGGAGTGTTATAAGACAAAAAAGTGACACTGAGCCACATAAGAAATTTGGGCAGGCAACCAAAAGCTTGGTCAAAGTAGTAGGTTTTAAGGAGCATCTTAAAGGAGGAGAGGGGGGTTTAGGGAGAGATTTAGAACACAAGAACTAGGGGCAGGAGTAGGCCATTTGGCCCCTTGAGCTCGCTCCGCCATTTAATATCATGGCTGATCTGATCATGGGCCCACTCCCCATAACCCTTTATTCCCTTATTGCTCAAAAATCTGTCTAGAGCTTGGGGCCGAGGTAGCTGAAGGTACGGCCACAAGGAAGAGAGTGAACATCAAATCAGGTTGCTAATTATTTTTAAATTTAGTCATGACCTAAGAGAGGTCTTTAAAATGATGAAATGTTTTGATAGAGTGCAGAGAGAGAGAATGTTTCCACTTGGGGGGGGGGGGGGGGTGAGCATAACTAGAAGCCATCTATACAAGACAGTCACCAAGAAATCTAACAGGGAATTCAGAGGAAATTTTTTACCCAAAGAGTGGTGAGAATGTGGAGTTCACTACCACAGGGAGTGGTTGAAGCGAATAGTATAGATGCTTTTAAAGGGAGGCTAGACAAGCATATGAGGGAGAAGGGAATAGAGGGTTATGCTGATAGATTTAGATGAGGAAAGACAGGAGGTGGCTGTTTGGGCCAAATGGCCTGTCTCTGTGCCGTATATCCGATGTAATCCAATGTAATTGCTGGTTACAAACATTAATGTGAACTGAAGAAAATCATTGCCCGAAGCAAGTACATATACACATTAAAAAATATATATTCTTAAGCTGGTAAGGTCACATGAACAAGATTTCATCAACAGAGGCATGATCAGAATTACGTATCACTTCTATCATAACAGAAAGGGTATCTAATCACTCTCCTCGAAAACGAAGAGTCCCTGAATTACATTGTTTGCTGCTCTGAATTTTAAATGCACCGCTTCTCACCCACTCATCATAAACCTCTTCATGACCACTCCCCATAAACTCCCTGCCCCTCTTAACAAGTAAGAAGAATGAATTTGCATTGATATAGCACCTTTCACAACCTCCGGACATCCCAAAACACTTTACGCCAACTTGGAGGGTATAGTTGAAGGACATAGAGCAGGGGAGTTCTCCCTGGTGTCCTGGCCAATATTTATCCCTCAACCAAAATCACTAAAAACAGATTATCTGGTGTCTCTCTCATTACTGTTTGTGGGACCTTGCTGTGGGCAAATTAACTGCCTCGTTTCCTACATTCCAACAATGACCACAGGTACTTCATTGGCTGTAAAGCACGTTGGAACATACCGAGGTTGTGAAAGGCGCTATTTAAATGCAAGGTCTTTCTTTTAATGTGTTGTATATGCTATCTAAGCCACTTGTGGTCTCGTGGACAGGAAAATTCAGTGTGCCGGGCAGTTTATTTTTCAGGGGTCCGGAGGTGATCGAGCTGGGCGAGGGGGTGATTCCAGCGCAGCCTGGGATGCGGTTATCTAACTGATCTTAGCCGTGGCCAGCATGAGGACATGAATGGGCAAGGAGAGGAAAATTTTGGCCAGGGTACACACCAATGCATTGCCTCCTGCCAGGCCTGCCTCTCCAATGCGCAGCCCATTCAAATATTTGCGCGCGCGGTATCTACAATGGGAAAGCCGGTGAGGGGCCTGTGCGGGACTTTGCACACGACTGCTTGACTGAGCAGCTTAGCGAGAACATTGTTGCACACTTCTGTTTTCTATTCCGGCATAAGAATCTAAATAAAGCCAAGGAAAAACACAATAACGTAGTTCAATAACAATTTTTAAAAATCCCATTCAAAAGCCAAACACACATTTCTAAACCTGCCTTATCCTCCATTTTATAGATTAATCCAAGAAACAACATTTTGAATTCCAATCACCACAAGTGGTATAAACTTGGTATTTAGAGGGATTTGGATGTCCATTTACACAAACCACAAAATGCAGTTGCACTAAGCAATTAGGAAGGCAAATGGTATGTTAAGCCTTTCCTGCAAGGAGGTTGGAATACAAGAGTAAATAAGTCTTGCTGCAATTGTACAGGGCCTTGGTGAGACCACACCTGGAGTACCGTGTACAAGTTTTTGTCTCCTTGTCAAAGGAAGGTTATTCTTGACTTAGAGGGAGTGTGATTCCTGGGATGAGTGGGTTGCCTTATAAAGAAAAATTGAGTTGAATGGGCCTATACGCTCTGGAGTTTAGAAGAATGAGGTGATCTCATTGCAATGTATAAAATTCTTAGAGGGCTTGACAGGGTAAATGCTGAGAGGCTATTTCCCCTGGCCGGAGAATCTAGAACTCGGGGGTACAGTCCATCTCAGGATAAGGGGGTTAGACATTTAGAACTGAGAGGAGGAGAAATTCATTCAGAGGACTGTGAATCTTTGGAATTCTCTACCCAGAGGACTGTGGATGCTCAGTTAATGAGTATATTCAAGACTGAGATCAATAGATTTTGGGGCACTAAGGGAATCAAGGGATATGGGGATAGAGCAAGAAAGCAGAGTTGATCAGGTTCAGCCTTGATCTTATGAATGGTGGAGCAGGCTTGAGGGGTCATATGTCAGACTCCTGCTCCTATTTCTTGTGGCTGAAATTGCCCCTTTTTTGTTGCCAGGCGATAACTGACCCAAGCCCAGAAGGTTACCGCTCCCGGACGAGCAACTTCAGCTCCCTTGTGTTAAGTTTTTGAACAAAATGTTGTTTCAATGAATCACCAACAATTGTCAGTAATTGATACCTTCTAGTAATTTTACTGATGCAATATTTGTCCAAGGCTTTCCTGCAGCTTTCCTTCACTTGATTGCCGAGACAATACAGTAACAGTGTTTTACAATAAGTCAAGTAACTTGACAAGCTAATGGCCTATAAATAAAAATTGCGCTGTCAGGCAAGGAGAGTGCAAGGTTAAGTGAACTTCCCAGATACTAGGTGGAGAAGATCTGATCAGAATTTTATTGCACTGCTTGTATAAGTAAAGACAACATTAGGAAAATACTAACACAGCATAAGGAATTGCAACTTGATGTATTGTTGTGCACTGAATCTCGGGTAATGGAGAACTGAATCTGCTCTACAATGCTGTGCTCATCCTACATTGGATGGTTTAAATAAATATATATATTTTTCTGCATGACAAATGGACTGACGGGACTCAACTCAAACTATGATCTAGTTCAAACCGTTAAAATGATCAAATGCAAAGCTACTTCAGGTCTGAGGTCTTCAGATCATACAGTATTCAAAAAGGAAGAGAAGAGAAAGGAGGAAAGTAATAAATTTGAATAATAATTCTGTTGTTCTACACAAAGAATACCACAATTGAAATGGCAGTACTATGGATTTTTGTTCTGGTTAAAACTACAAAATCCAGACTGGTTTGGATTTCTGCCTTACTGATCCCAAATCACCCTGTCAGGTGCCAAGAGTCAGTTTATTCAGCCACAGACAACAACAACAACTTGTATTTATATAGCATCTTTAACATAGTGAAATGTCCCAAGGTGCTTCACAGGAGTATTGAGATAAAACAATTTGACAAGGAAATGCAGCTTTAAAAATCTTATTTTAAATTGTTAAAAGCGCAATGTATGAATACTACTATAGCAAATGTACAGTATGTGGGGTTTGTTTATTCATCATAAATATGTGGAGAACAGGGGAGGACAAATCTGTTTAGCACTGGTATTAGAGCTGCAGGGAATGCTGACTTTTGTCAAAACGATACGATATCAATATTGCAGTCTGAAAAGCAACACAGCTGAACATATCTCAGCGAGCCTCTTCCTGGATTGACTCTTCAGTGCAGTAAACCCCACGTTTAAAGAGAGAAAAAATGAGAAATAGCAAAACATTAGTTGCAACACATTAAAATCTAACTGCTGGAAAAGAGAAGCTGCTTTTCAGCTAAATCTCTGCAGAAGATTAGATTTAAAATGTTCTTACAATTTTTCACACTTTGATCTGAATCCATATACATCAATGTACATTTTTTGAGCAATAGGTACTGATGGGAGTTCCAGTTTTCAGACCAGAAAATTTATATTGCACTTCCAACTAATTTTTTGTTCTCCCTCTTCTCTTTAAGACATTGTATTTTGTGCTGTGTATAGCCCTCTGCTGACTGACCCAAGTACCCATTCTTCATGTGAGAGTCCACACAACATGGTCAGGCTATTTGAGTGCATGGCAGCTGAGCATAATGCTATTTTCACCATACACAAAAGCTCTTTACAGGCATCACTGAGTAGCGATCTAAAACAGACTCTTGCGAAGCCCAACTGCCTTTCACAACAATCTATAGATTTTGTCCTGAATGTACTCCGAGAATACTTCTAAAAAGGACAGCTTTAGCTCTTTCTGCCGAAATGATCATGCAACCGATAAGGGAATAAAGGGTTATGGGGATCAGGCAGGGAAGTGGACCTGAGTCCATGATCGGATCAGCCATGATCGTATTAAATGGCGGAGCAGACTCGAGGGGTCTTATGGCGTACTCCTGCTCCTATTTCTTATGTTCTTATGGAATAGATTGTTATTTTTTTTTGAAGTGGAACACTGGTCAATCCATTCTTCAGCTCTTTCACATTCAGCACTGCTCCATTTCCCTGCCCGCTCCCCATAACCCTTTACTCCCTTATCGCTCAAAAATCTGTCGATCTCCGCCTTAAATATATTCAATGACCCAGCCTCCACAGCTCTCTGGGGCAGAGAATTCCATAGATTACAACCCTCAGAAGAAATTTCTCCTCATCTCAGTTTTAAATGGGCGGCCCCTTATTTTAAGACTATGTCCCCAAGTTTTAGTTTCCCCTATGATGGGAATATCCTCTCTGCATCCACCTTGTCAAGCCCCCTCATTATCTTATAAGTTTCAATAAGATCACTGCTCATTCTTCAGAACTCCAGTGTATAGGCCCAACCTACCCTCATAAGACAACTCCCTCATCTCCGGAATCAACCTAGCGAACCGTCTCTGAACAGCCTCCAATGCAAGTATATCCTTCCTTAAATATGGAGACCAAAACGGTACACAGTACTCAAAGTGTGGCCTCACCAATACCCTGTACAGTTGTGGCAGGACATCTCTATCCCCCTTGCAATAAAGGCCAAAATTCCATTTACCTTCCTGATCACTTGCTGTACCTGCATACTAACTTTTTGTGTTTCATGCACAAGGACCCCCAGGTCTCTCTGTACTGCAGCACTTTACAATTTTTCTCCATTTAAATTATAATTTGCTTTTATATTATTTCTGCCAAAGTGGATAATCTCACATTTTCCCACATTATACTCCATCTGCCAACTTTTTGCCCACTCACTTAACCTATCTATATACCTTTGCAGATTTTTTGTGTCCTCCTCACAATTTGCTTTCCCACCCATCTTTGTATCATCAGCAAACTTGGCTACATTACACTCCGTCCCTTCATCCAAGTCATTAACATAGATTGTAAATAGTTGAGGACCCAGCCCGATCCCTGCGGCACCCCACTAGTCACTGTTTGCCAACCGGAAAATTACCCATTTATCCCGACTTTCTGTTTTCTGTTAGTTAGCCAATCCTCTATCCATGCTAATATATTACACCCAACCCTGTGAACTTTATCTTGTGCAGTAACCTTTTATGTGGCACCTTATCAAATGCCTTCTGGAAATCCAAATACACCACATCCACTGGTTCCCCCTTATCCACCCTGCTCGTTACATCCTCAAAGAATTCCAGCAAATTTGTCAAAGTATGATTTCCCTTTCATAAAACCATGCTGACTCTGCTTGATTGAATCATGCTTTTCCCAAATGTCCCGCTACTGCTTCCTAATAATGGACTCCAGCATTTTCCCAACAACAGATTTTAGGCTAACTGGTCTATAGTTTCCTGCTTTTTGGCTGCCTCCTTTTTTTTAATAGAGACATTACATTTGCGGTTTTCCAATCTGCTGAGACCGCCCCAGAATCCAGGGAATTTTGGTAGATCATAACCAATACATCCACTATCTCTGCTGCCACTTTTCTTAAGCCCCGAGGATGTAAGCCATCAGATCCAGCAGGGGACTTGTCCGCCTTTAGTCCCATTATTTTACCTAGTACTACTTTATTAGTGATAGTGATAATATTAAGTTCCTCCCTTCCTATAGCCCCTTGATTATCCATTATTGGGATGTTTTTAGTGTCTTCTACCGTGAAGAACTATATAAAATATCTGTTCAACGTCTCTGTCATTTCTCTGTTCTCCATTATTAATTCCCCAGTCTCATCCTCCAGGGGACCAACATTTACTTTAGCCAATCTTTTCATTTTTATGTACTTGTAGAAACTCTTATTATCTGTTTTTATATTACATGCGAGTTTACTTTCATAATGTATCTTCCCTCTTTTAATCGTATTTTTAGTCATTCTCCGCTGGCTTTTAAAAATTTCCCAATCCTCTGGCCTCCCACTAGCCTTGGCCACATTGTAAGCCTTTGTTTTCAATTTGGTTACCATCCCTTATTTCCTTAGTTAGCCACGGATGGTTACCCATCTTTTACATTCTCATTGGGATATATTTTTGTTGCAAGTAATGAAATATCTCCTTAAATGCTTGCCACTGCTCATCAACTATCCCATACTTTAGCCTATTTTCCCAGTCTAGTTTCGCCAACTCTGTCCTCATACCTTTGTAGTTTCCTTTAGTTAAGCTTAGGACACTGGTTTGAGAACCAACTTTCTCTCCCTCCAACTGAATTTTAAATCCAACCATATTATGGTCACTCATTCCGAGAGGATCTTTTACTATGATATCATTTATTAATCCTGCCTCATTACACAGTACTAGATCTAAGATAGCCTGCTCCCTGGTTGGTTCCGCAACGTACTTTTCAAGGAAACTATCCCGGATACACTATGAACTCCTTGAGGCTACCCTGGCCAATTTGCTTTGTCCAATCAATATGAAGGTTAAAATCACCCATGATTATTGTTGTTCCTTTTTTACAAGCCTCCATTATTTCTTGATTTATACTCTGTCCAACTATGTAGCTACTGTTAGGGGACCTATAGACTATGCCCACCAGCGACTTTTTCCCTTTATTATTCCTTATCTCCACCCAAACCTCTTGATCCTCTGAGCCAATATCGTTTCTCACTAACGCACTGATCCTATCCTTTATTAACAGTGCTACCCCACCTCCTTTTCCTTTCCTTCCAAATTGTCAAATACCCCTGAATATTTAGTTCCCAGTCCTGGTCACCTTACAACCACGTCTCTGTGATGGCTATCAGATCATACCCATTTGTATCTATTTGTGCCATCAATTCAAATATTTTGTTATGAATGCTACATACATTTGGATAAAGAGTTTTAAAAAAAATGTTCCCCCTTTTTTCCTGCTTGTTTCCTCTGTCCTTCAATCTCACTTTCTACATTTTTGCTTTCTAATTCCAGCTTTACTTCCCTCCCTACTGAATCTATTCTCAGGTTGTGTCACATAAATCCTCATAGTCTCACCACCTTCAAGTTCCCTCAGATCTGCCTATTGTATACAAAAGACACACAGAGCAACTATTGAACAGTGTTTTTATTCTACGAGTGAAGAACCCAATAACGCCGGAATGAAAAGGTTGTTTGCTTTCCATGTGATGCAATTTGAGATTCTACACAACTACAACTATTAGCATTTATATAGCACCTTTAATATTGAAAAATGTCCCAAGATGTTTCACAGAGGCGTACTGAAAAACAGATGACAAGTCAAAGGAGGAAAGATATAAATGGAAGGCATTGTCTGCTGTAGGGGTACTCAGTGAAAATATTTTGTAGCTGATATTTCTCCATAGAATATTGTATTCATACATGCAGATTATCTTTTTTTTAAATTGAGTTTTTCTTTGAAAAACACACACTCACACTTTTTAAAATAGTTAACACTCAATTATTCATGCAAACTGCCTGACTCATATCTTCAGGAGTAGCTAGTGTTCTAATACATCATTATCCTCTTAACATGGTTAACAAATTCAATTCATGGGGGCGTTTCTCCGGAGATAAGCCAGAATGCAGCACTGAGTCACATTGCTAAGATAAGGTTTTGGCTCAGTTACTTGACATGGAGGCAGACAGGAAACATCCTGGACAAAATTAAAATGCTATTACTATGAATAGAATTAAATAAATGGCACGTTCAATTAAGACTGCAATAGTCAAGATAGATTTAATGTGATAATAAACCCACAATATATTATAGCAAACAAATGGATTGTGAATTTAATGAGCACAAATTAGATTTTGTGAAGAATGGAATACCTCAATAAAATCTTTAAACTAAAACAAGATTCTTCACAATGGCTAAATGCCCACCTCAATATTAATTCTCAAATCTAAATTCTCAAATCTTATTCTCTTCATCCCTCCAGAAGATATTTTAAAAACAACCAAAGACCTACTTTGCTGTACATGATGTACACAACTTCATATGTATAAGGCATTAATATTAACAGACTTACTTCGAAAAAGATTTAAAGCTTTAAAATATTATTATACAACCATTTATGAAAAACGAAAACTAATCTAGTGGGAACATTTAAAAAGGATAAATATTTCAAAATGTGTCAAGTCAGAGGCACAAATCAATAAAATGTTATGAAAAAAGGGAGCTGCACTAACTATAAATCAATCAGAATAAAGTACTCAATGCAAGTAAAATTTACTGAGGTGCCCTAAGTAAAGGTGATTCAAAGCAATGCTGATTAAAGAGCTGTAAAATGCCACTGATAACCAAATTTGGTTACAATTTTCAAAGACTTCAGTAGTCAGCATTCCTGACCATTTTTTAACCCCCAAAAGGACACAAGAATATCGACTTACTACATACAGTAAGACACTTGGTTACCCACCACTGATCATATCGGTGTCACTGCAGAGACCTATTACGCACATATACTACAGCACAAAAGCACAGAGCTAATGACATTTTACATGAGCTTTAATTACATTCAGACATTGAGACACACTCTGGGCATTTGCAACAGACTGAGGGTATTAATTCGCAACGGACCTAATGATGCATCTTATGTTTTACAGACATAGTTGCCATTTGCATTTCATTAATTCTTAAACCTGCTCCACGCATCAGTCACCAAAGCAGTCAATTGTATTTTGACAAGACTGTACGGGTCAAATTGAAAAGCTAGATCCTTTTCCATTTATAAAAATTAATAGAACTAGTGCTATTTACAGCTTACTGTGCCACGAAGTGATAGGATACCGTTTCATGATGGGAATTTCCCATAATGTAAATTACATCAATCGGATCGTCAGAAAACAACTTGAATTTATATAGCGCCTTTAACGTAGTTAAATGTTCCAAGGAACTTTACAGGATCGTTATCAAATAAAATGTGACACCAAACCACAAAAGGAGAGTCGGACAATGAGCAAAAGCTTGGTCAAAGAGGTAGGTTTAAAGACGGAGAGAGAGGTAGAGAGGCGGGGAGGTTTAGGGAAGGAATTCCAGAGCTTGAGGCCTTGGCAGCTAAAGGCACGGCCATCAATGGTGGAGCGATTAAAACCGGGGATCCACAAGAAACCAGAATTGGAGGAGTGCAGAGATCTCGGAGTGTTGTAGGGCTGGAGGAGGTTACAGAGATCGGGAGGGGCAAGGCCATGGAGGGATTTGAAAACTAGGATGAGGATTTTTAAACTCAATGCGTTGATGAACCGGGGGCCATTGTAGTTAGGCGATCACAGGGGTGATGGGTTAATGGGACTCGGTGCAAGTTAGGATATGGGTTGCAGAGTTTTGGATGAGCTCAAACTTAGAGGGATTGATGGGAGGCTGACCAGGAGTGCATTGGAACAGTGGACTCTGGCAGTAACAAAGGCATGGATAAGTGTTTCAGCAGATGAGCTGAGGCAGGCAATGAGATTAGCAATGTTACAGAGGTAGAAGTAGGCAGTCTTCGGACTGGAGTAGATATGGGGTCGTCGGAAGTTCATGTCAGATTCAAATAGGACAGCAATGTTATGAATGGTCTGGTTCAGCCAGGGAGAGGGTTGAGGTCGGTGGCGAGGGAACAGAGTTTGTGGTGGGGACCAACGACAGTGGCTTTGGTCTTCTCCATATTTAATTGGAGGATATTTCTATTCATCTAGCACTAGATGTTGGACAAGCAGCCTGACAAATCAGAGGCAGTGGAGGGGTTGAGAGAGATGGTGGTAAGGTAGAGCTGAGTATCATCAACTTACATGTGGAAAAACATGCCAGAGAGAGTTGATGAGTCACTCTATCCAGTGAGGTTTGTATTTTCTCCACAGATAAGGCAGGAAAATAAAATGAAATGGGACAGGAACTTAGGCCATTGCCATGTGTTTCCTGATGACTAGTTACAACACTGGCAGATGCCTTACATCAGTCACCTGCCCATCCCCCTCAGCCAGAGAATGGTGCAAAAGCAGCTGGCACAGACAAAACGAAGCACACATTAGATTCCTTGGTATTACCATTACGACTTTTGGTATAAACCTGCTTCAAAGATTTCATTATTAAGTATGCTCCTCCATCGTCAATCATTCTACCAAATCATAGTGGGCAGGAAAACACTGGTTCATTTTAATTCTGCTTACTCTTTTGCAAACAGTGTGAAAATCAACACAGATTTCAGAAACATACAAATATCTCACATAGTAGAGAGTCTAAGCAGTTTTCAGAAAACCTCCAGCAGCTGCTCAACATTAATACGTGTTACAGAGCCCAGTGCCTTGATATTTTTGCCTGAATAATGTATGAGAAAGCAGGAAAAGCTGAACATTCTCGAAGCTTCGAATTCACTATTGGCATTAGCTCTTGCACTGAAAGATTTCCTTCTGCATTCCAATACAATGAATACCCAATCAATTTTCAGATGAGAATGATAACAACTTGCACTTATACAGCACCTTTAACGTAACAAAATATCCCGAGGCGCTTCACAGAAGTGTTATTAAGGAAAATTTGACACTGAACCACATAAGGAGATATCAGGCCAGATGACCAAAAGCTTAATCAAGAAGTCAGTTTTAAGGAGCGTCTTAAAAGGAGAGCTAGAGGAGGAGGAGAGGTTTAGGGAGGGAATAGTCACACTAACAGTAGGCAGAGTCTTGATATTTACTGCAAGCAGGGCAGAAATCAGTTCAAGTAGCTCCCGAGAGGTTTTGGATCAGGTTGTTGCCTTCCAGATCCAGGCTTATTTCTCCTGCCCTGCCCTGATGGAATCTCCCCGATCAGATTTCCATCCCTTCCCCAACACAGAAATTTCCCTCACCATTTTCTGCAACTGTGACCGTGGTGCATTATCCCTTCTCATCTTCCTCAACCTCTGTGTAACCTTTGACATGGTTGACTAGCACCTCCCTCCTCCTCCATGCCTCATCTCCATCATCAGCTCTGCGGGGCTGCCTTTCTTTATTTCCACTCTTACCTATCCCATCACAGCCAGATGATTTCTACCCAAGGCTTTCCTTCCCACCCGCTCCTGAACCATCGCCTGAAGAATCTCCCAAGGATCCATCATTGACCCCTCCTCTTCCTGATCTACACAGTACCCTTTAGTGACATCATCTGCAGTTTATGGAATCAGCTCCAACTGATGATACCCAGCTCAACCTCCCCGCCACCTCTCTTGACCTCTCATAAGACTCTGGATTTGCATGCTAAGAAAGGCCGACTGCCTGAAACAGGCAGGTGCTTCAGCCGTCTAGCTCCAGTGAAAGTGGAAACAGGCCGAACGTTGGCGGTAACAGGGCAATAGGTCTACCAACCCTCATTTTTAGGCCATTACTGTGCCATTAATGAACATTTTGGCAAGATATAACTGACCCTTTTTGTCCAGCATTCAGTCTTGGATGAGCCGGAATGTCTTCCAGTAAAACATTGCGAAGAGTGAAGGCATCATCTTCACCTACCCCGCCCCCACTCCCTCAAACAAAATTTGTTTCCTGGTCACTGACTTCATCCATCTCCCTAGCCAGTATCTTCAGCTTAACCAGATTCTTCATTACCTTGGTGTTGTGTATCTGTAAAACATGCAGTCCCATGTTCCGCCACCAGGGAGTGCATCCCCTGAAGTCCCAAGGGATCCCAACATCCCTTGGGAGCACTGTATATAAGCCGGCCCCAAAGGCCTGTTCCTCACTCTGGAGTGTCTTAATAAAGACTGAGATCACTGTTACTTTAACCTCCTTGTGTGCAGCCTCATCTGTGTTAGGAACACAATAACTGGCGACGAGTATACGAAACCAACGCAAAGATGCAGCAAACTGTGGGCATCCTGCAGAAGTTCTCGGAAGGTGAGGACTCGGAAGCCTATGTTGAATGCCTAGACCAGTACTTTGTAGCCAACGAGCTAGACGGAGAAGGAAGTGCTGCAAAAAGGAGAGCGGTCACCCTCACGGTCTGCGGGGCACCAAGCTACAGCCTCATGAAGAATCTTCTGGCTCCGGTGAAACCCACAGATAAGTCGTATGAGGAGCTGTGTACACTGGTTCGGGAGCATCTTAGCCCGAGGGAGAGCGTGCTGATGGCGAGGTATCGGTTCTACACGTGCCAGTGATCTGAAGGTCAGGAAGTGGCGAGCTACGTCACCGAGCTAAGGCGACTTGCAGGACAATGGGAGTTTGATGGCTACCTGGAGCCAATGCTCAGAGACTTTTTGTATTGGGCATTAGCCACTAGACCATCCTATGAAAACCTTTGACTGCAGAGACACCGACCCTCAGTAAGGCCATTGCAATAGCACAGGTGATTATGTCCACCAGTGATAACACCAAACAAATCTCTCAGCACACAAGTGCTAGCAATGTTCATAAATGAACTGGAATTGTGTTTGTGAGCAGAAATGTACAGGGCAGAAACCATGAGTCTGCAACTGCCAGCAGGCCTCAGGTGTCTGCAACAAAGGATGAATGCAAGGCAATTCACAACTCGTTGGCGTTGTGGAGGCTTCCATTCAGCCTATTCATGCCGCTTCAAAGGGTATGTTTGTAAAAGCTGTGGAAAAATGGGGCACCTCCAACAAGCCTGCAGATGAGCTGCAAGCTCTGCAAAACCTGCTAACCACCACGTGGCAGAGGAAGATCGGTCCATGGTGGATCAAAGCAATTTCGAGCCTCAGCGAGAGGAGGCAGATGCTGAAGTACACGGGGTGCACACATTTGAGATGAAATGTCCACCTATAATGCTAAATGTAAAATTGAATGGCTTACCCATAGCCATGGAACTGGACACTGGCGCTAGCCAATCCATCATGAGTAAAAAGATGTTTGAGAGACTGTGGTGCAACAAGGCACTCAGACCAGCCCTGAGCCACATCCACACAAAACATACACCAAAGAGCTTATCACTGTTCTGGGCAGCGCCATGATCAAGGTCACCTATGAGATCACGGTGCACAAACTGCCGCTCTGGATTGTCCCGCGCGATGGCCCCAAACTGCTTGGAAAGAGCTGGCTGGGCAAAATCCGCTGGAATTGGAATGACATCTGAGCGCTATCACATGTCAATGAGACCTCATGTACCTGGGTTCTAAACAAATTTCCTTCCCGTTTTGAGCCAGGTATTGGAAACTTTTCCAGGGCGAAGGTGCAGATCCACTTGGTCCCAGAGGCACGACCCATTCACCACAAGGCGCGAGCAGTACCTCACACGATGAGGGAGAGAGAGTGGAAATCGAGCTGGACAGGCTGCAACGCGAGGGCTTCATCTCCCCAGTGGAATTCAGTGAGTGAGCCAGCCTGATTGATCCAGTACTCAAAAGTGATGGCACAGTCAGGATTTGCGGCGATTATAAAGTAACTATTAATCGTCTCTCGCTACAGGACCAATACCCGATACCTAAGGCAGACGACCTATTTGCGACGCTGGCAGGAGACAAGACGTTCATCATGCTCCACCTTGCTTCGGCAACATGACGCAGGAGCTGGAGGAGTCTTGGAAGGGCCTCACCTGCACAAGGGATTGTTCATCTACAACAGATGCCCGTTTGGAATTCGGTCGTCTGCAGCGATCTTCCAGAGAAACATGGAGAGCCTACTCAAGTCGGTACTACTAATGGTGGTTTTTCAGGACGACATATTGGTCACGGGTCAGGACACCGTCAAGCACCTACAAAACCTGGAGGAGGTCCTCCAGCGACTGGGTCGCGTAGGGCTGCGGCTGAAGAGGTCGAAATGCGTCATGGCAACAGAAGTGGAGTTTTGGGGGAGAAAGATCGCGGCGGATGGCATTCGGCCCACAGACGCCAAGACAGAGGCTGTCAGGAACACACCCAGGCCACAGAACGTCACGGAGCTGTGGTCGTTCCTCGGACTCCTCAACTATTTTGTTAACTTCCTACCGGGGTTAAGCACCCTCTTAGAGCCCCTACATGTGTTATTGCGTAAAGGTGAGAACTGAGTATGGGGAAAAAAACCAAGTAATTGCTTTTGAGAAAGCCAAAAACATTTTATGCTCCAACAAGCTGCTTGTATTGTATAACCGGTGTAAAAGACTTGTGCTAGCATGTGATGCGTCGTTATACGGAGACGGGTGTATATTACAACAAGCGAACGTTGCGGGGAAGTTGCAACCTGTCGCCTATGCCTCCAGGAGCTTGTCTGAGGCCGAGAGGGGCTACAGCATGATTGAGAAAGAGGTATTAACATGTGTGTTCGGGATAAAGAAAATGCATCAGTACCTGTTTGGCCTCAAATTTGAGCTGGAAACCGATCACAAGCCCCTCATATTCGCTGAAAACAAGGGGATAAATACCAATGCCTCAACCCGCATATAAAGGTGGGCACTCGCCCTATCAGCGTATAACTACAGCATCCGCCACAGGCCAGGCACCGAGAACTGTGCGGATGCTCTCAGTTGGCTACCATTGCCCAACACGGGGGTGGAAATGGCGCAGCCTGCAAACTTGTTGATGGTGGCGCAGCCCGCAGACTTGTTGATGGTCATGGAAGCGTTTGAAAATGATAAATCACCTGTCACGGCCTGCCAGATTAGGACTTGGACCAGCCAAGATCCTCTGCTGTCCCTACTAAAAAACTGTTTACTGCATGGGAGCTGGGCCAGCATCCCCGTTGAAATGCAAGAGCTAATCAAGCCATTCCAAACGTGAAAGGACGAGCTGTCCATTCAGGCAGACTGCCTGTTGTAGGGGTAACCGTGTAGTGTTACCCAAAAACGGTAGGGAGACGTTCATCTCGGATCGCCACAGCACACACCCGGGTATAGTAATGATGAAAGCGATAGCCAGATCCCACATGTGGTGGCCCTGTATCGACTCTGACTGAGAATTCTGTGTCCAGCAATGCACCGTGTGTGCTCAGTTGAGCAACGCACCCAGAGAGGCACCACTAAATTTGTGGTCCTGGCCCTCCAGACATGGTCAAGGATCCATGTCGACTATGCGGGCCCGTTCCTCGGTAAAATGTTCCTGGTGGTGGTGGATGCTTTTTCAAAATGGATTGAATGTGAAATAATGTCGGGAAGCACCGCCACCGTCACCATTGAAAGCCTGAGGGCCATGTTTGCCACCCACGACCTGCCTGACCTACTGGTCAGTGTCAACGGGCCATGTTTCACCAGTGCCGAATTTAAAGAATTCATGACCCGCAATGGGATCAAACATGTCACCTCGGCCCCGTTTAAACCAGCCTCCAATGGGCAGGCAGAGCGGGCAGGACAAACCATCAAACAGAGCCTTAACTGAGTCACAGAAGGCTCACTCCAAACCCACCTGTCCCGAGTACTGCTCAGCTACCGCACGAGACCCCACTCACTCACAGGGGTGCCCCCGGCTGAGCTACTCATGAAAAAGACACTTAAAACCCGACTCTCGCTGATTCACCCCAACCTGCATGATCAGGTAGAGAGCAGGCGGCAGCAACAAAATGTAAACGATGGTCGCACCACTGTGTCACGAGAAATTGATCTGAGTGACCCTGTTTATGTGCTAAACTATGGACATGGTCCGAAGTGGATCGCAGGCACGGTGATAGCTAAAGAAGGAATTAGAGTGTTTATGGACAATGGACAAATTCGCAGAAGGCACCTGGACAAACGAGGCTGCAGTTCACAGACTGCCCTGAAGAACCCACAACAGACACCACCTTTTGAGCCCACAACACACACCCAAAGGATCAACGACACCACCCCGGACCAGGAAATCGAACCCATCACGCCCAACAGCCCAGCAAGGCCAGGCTCACCCAGCAGCCCTGCAGGACCAACAACACGCCAGCCCAGCAAGGGCACAGCCAACACACCAGAATAGACATTTGTAACGAGGCGGTCCACCAGGGAAAGAAAGGCTCCCGACCGCCTCACCTTGTAAATAGTTTTCACTTTGACTTTGGGGGGGCGGGGGAAGAGTGATGTTGTGTATCTGTAAAGCATGCACTCCATGTTCCGCCACCAGGGAGTGCATCCCCTGAAGTCCCAAGGGATCCCAGCATCCCTTGGGAGCACTGTATATTAGCCAGCCCCTAAGGCCTGTTCCTCACTCTGGAGTGTCTTGATAAAGAATGAGGTCACTGTTACTTTAACCTCCCTGTGTGCAGTCACATCTGTGTTAGGAACACAATACTTGGCATCCTACTGAACCCTAGGCCCCATGCTTCAGAATTCCCTCCCTAATCCCCTCGGCCTCTCTCGCCTCCTTAAAACTCAGCTCTTAACGGCTTCTTTGGCTCACTGTCCCCTTGTGCCTTGGGAAGTGCCTTGAGACCTTTATTTGTGAAAGGCACTATATAAATGCAAATTGTTTTAAGATTCCTTCAATTAAATCCTCAAATAGTACAGATAAACACCAATATAAATTGGTCAGGAACAAACTATGTCAGGTAACACTTAGGAGATAATAGGGATAGTGACACTGCAGAAAAGAATAGTTCAACTGTTAAATGTGCACCAAGGAGAATAACTTGCTCACCAACTTATATACTATGCACAATATTCTAAAATACTTCAAAGTCAATGTGTAAAATACACTGTACTTGATAAGTTATAAGGTTTGAAGATTAACAAATCCCATGACAAGAAAGCATATATTTTAGGTTTCTGAACGAGACTGAAGATGATATTTGTGGGACACCAGCTACAGCCATGAAGTAATCAGTGAGCGCTGGTGAAGTTCTGTAGAATTGGAATCTACTTTTTTTGACTATTGTTTCAGGGAGGGAAGTTGCTCGGACACTGGGATCTTAAATATCCACTTCATCCTTCAGAACAGATAATGGTCACCTCAACCAGTGAAACAAAGAGATAGCATCTCCACCTGTCATCGCAACCAAAGGAACTAATGATCCTATCCAATAATCTGCTCAACTTCTTTGTTTCTGTTTTCGAAAAGAAATAAGCTATGTTTATGCAACCCGCCATCATATTTTAATCCTTTAAGCGTTGGTATCATTGAGGTGAATCTGCATTGTACCATCTCTAAGACCAATATAGCTTCCCTGAGGTTTGATGCCTAAAACGGGGTCTGCACAACTAAACCATAATTTCCTTACTTTTATATTTCAAAGTTCTTGCAATAAAGGCCAACATTGCATAGCCTTTTTGATTATTTTTTGTACCTGTGCACGAGCTCTAACTGATTGGGACTCCCAAATCCCTTTGCTCCTCCACAGCATTATTAAGAAAATATTCCAATTCGTGTTTCTAGGATCCCACATGGATGGCCTCACACTTCCACACATTGAACACCATCTGCCACAGTTTTGTCCACTCACTTAATTTGTTTATGTCCATCTGTGACTTCCTGCAGCCATCTACACAAACATAGAATTTCAGGCTGGTTATTAACCCACTTTGTGTGCATGTGTGTGGGGTTTGGATTGGGGGGGTGGGGGGCAGTGGTTAGGGAATGGAAATTGAAGTATTTGCTTCATGGGATCTTTGCTTAAGAATTCATACCAATACGTTGCTATTAAGAACTAGTTGGTTTATTAGCAAAGGTTTAACAATCACATTACACTATCGTTCATCTATTAGTTTCACTACCACCTGCCTCATTGATGATCCCCAGCACCCAACTGTCTGAGACTTGTGAACATCATGTGACTGGCTAAGCCACTCCCAACTCAACAGCTCTACAACTATTTAAGTAAAACAATACATCAAGTGCCCACTTATTAAAGGGGCACAAAAACTGATACATTATACAAATTAAACTTTTGGCATTAAATGGATCAAATAAAAATTTGGTTGCCGGGGTGATGATGCACTCCAATCCCTCCGGCGCCCACCTTTCGCGGAAGGCCGCGAGCGTACCGGTGGACACCGCGTGCTCCATCTCCAGGGACACCTTGCCTCAGATGTAACCGCGGAAGAGAGGCAGGCAGTCGGGCTGAACGACCCCCTCGACCACCTGCTGCCTGGACCGGCTGATGGCCCCCATGGCCATGCCCAGGAGCAGTCCTACGAGGAGGCCCTCCGACCTGCCCGCTCCCCTCCGCATAGGATGTCCAAAGATCAGGACTGTGGCACTGAAATGCAATCAGAATTTGAGCTCCATAACTAAAACCTGTGAGCATAGTCACAGGTGCATAGATTACAGAAACCATTAGTTAACAGCCAGCAATTAGAATGATTTGGCAGCCCTTGAGAGAGAATACGTAAGTTCCATTGAGACCCATCCTTCCTCTCTCACTGCATTTCTCCAGAAGCTTCCAGGCTATTCTGATCAGACTTCCAATTGTCTGAGACATCTTTCACATCTGTACCATTAAATAAAACAGTAGCAGGAAAGATTTTAGTGGTTGAAATGGAGCAACCATTTCACTGATGTAAAACATGAAGCCAGTTTTAACAATTATATTTTAATTCGTGTGAAATGTCCAATAGTATTATTAAAAAATGACTTCAGTTTTATGCAAACTTAATTTTAATTGGGGTGGGGTATGAGGATAATGCTGCGTGTTATTAAATGGCGGCGTGTAACCACAAAGCTTGTATCTTATGGTTTCATGCAAGCATTTAATTGTTAATGCTCATTTATCCAGAATCGGAAATGAAACATGACGGAGGATGTTTCCCCTGGCTGAGGAGTCTAAAAGCATGGGTCACAGTCTCAGAATAAGTGGTCGGCCATTTAGGACTGAGATAAAACATAGAACATAAGAAATAGGAGCAGGAGTAGGCCATACATTCCCTCTAGCCTGTTCCGTCATTCAATACGATCATAGCTGATCCGATCATGGATTCAGCTCCACTTCCCTGCCCGCTCCCCATAATCTCTTATCCCCTTATCGTTGAAGAAATTGTCTATTTCTGTCTTAAATTTATTCAATGTCCCAACTTCCACAGCTCTCTGAGGCAGCAAATTCCACAGATTTACAATCCTCAGAGAAGAAATTCCTCCTCATCTCAGTTCTAAATGGGCGGCCCCTTATTCTAAGATCATGCCCTCTAGTTCTAGTCTCTCCCATCAGTGTAAACATCCTCTCTGCATCCACCTTGTCAAGCCCCCTCATAATCTTATACATAAGAACATAAGAATTAGGAACAGGAGTAGGCCATCTAGCCCCTCGAGCCTGCTCCGCCATTCAATAAGATCATGGCTGATCTGGCCGTGGACTCAGCTCCACTTACCCGCCCGCTCCCCATAACCCTTAATTCCCTTATTGGTTAAAAATCTATCTATCTGTGATTTGAATACATTCAATGAGCTAGCCTCAACTGCTTCCTTGGGCAGAGAATTCCACAGATTCACAACCCTCTGGGAGAAGAAATTCCTTCTCAACTCGGTTTTAAATTGGCTGCCCCGTATTTTGAGGCTGTGCCCCCTAGTTCTAGTCTCCCCGACCAGTGGAAACAACCTCTCTGCCTCGATCTTGTCTATCCCTTTCATTATTTTAAATGTTCCTATAAGATCACCCCTCATCCTTCAGAACTCCAACGAGTAAAGACCCAGTCTACTCAATCTATCATCATAAAGTAACCCCTCATCTCTGGAATCAGCCGAGTGAATCATCTCTGCACCCCCTCCAAAGCTAGTATATCCTTCCTTAAGTAAGGTAACCAAAACTGCATGCAGTACTCCAGGTGCGGCCTCACCAATATCCGATACAGTTGCAGCAGGACCTCCCTGCTTTTGTACTCCATCTCTCTCGCAATGAAGGCCAACATTCCATTCGCCTTCCTGATTACCTGCTGCACGTGCAAACTAACTTTTTGGGATTCATGCACAAGGACCTCCAGGTCCCTCTGCACCGCAGCATGTTGTAATTTCTCCCCATTCAAATAATATTCCCTTTTACTGTTATTTTTTCCAAGGTGGATGATCTCACATTTTCCGACATTGTATTCCATTTGCCAAACCTTAGCCCATTCGCTTAACCTATCTAAATCTCTTTGCAGCCTTTCTGTGTCCTCTACACAACCCGCTTTCCCACTAATCTTTGTGTCATCTGCAAATTTTGTTACATTACACTCTGTCCCCTCTTCCAGGTCATCTATGTATATTGTAAACAGTTGTGGTCCCAGCACCTATCCCTGTGGCACACCACTAACCACCGATTTCCAACCTGAAAAGGACCCATTTATCCCGACTCTCTGCTTTCTGTTAGCCAGCCAATTCTCGATCCATGCTGAATACATTTCCTCTGACTCCGCATACCTTTATCTTCTGCAGTAACCTTTTGTGTGGCACCTTATCGAATGCCTTTTGGAAATCTAAATACACCACATCCATCGGTACACCTCGATCCACCATGCTCGTTATATCCTCAAAAAATTCCAGTAAATTAGTTAAACATGATTTCCCCTTCATGAATCCATGTTGCGTCTGCTTGATTGCATTATTCCTATCTAGATGTCCCGCTATTTCCTCCTTAATGATAGCTTCAAGCATTTTCCCCACTACAGATGTTAAACTAACCGGCCTATAGTTACCTGCCTTTTGTCTGCCCCCTTTTTTTAAACAGAGGCGTTACATTAGCTGCTTTCCAATCCACTGGTACCTCCCCAGAGTCCAGAGAATTTTGGTAGATTATAACAAATGCATCTGCTATAACTTCCATCATCTCTTTTAATACCCTGGGATGCATTTCATCAGGACCAGGGGACTTGTCTACCTCGAGTCCCATTAGCCTGTCCAGCACTACCCCCAAGTGATAGTGATTATCTCAAGGTCCTCCCTTCCCACATTCCCGTGACCAGCAATTTTTGGCATGGTTTTTGTGTCTTCCACTGTGAAGACCGAAGCAAAATAATTGTTTAAGGTCTCAGCCATTTCCACATTTCCCATTATTAAATCCCCCTTCTCATCTTCTAAGGGACCAACATTTACTTTAGTCACTCTTTTCCGTTTTCTATATCGGTAAAAGCTTTTACTATCTGTTTTTATGTTTTGCGCAAGTTTACTTTCGTAATCTATCTTTCCTTTCTTTATTGCTTTCTTAGTCATTCTTTGCTGTCGTTTAAAATTTTCCCAATCTTCTAGTTTCCCACTAACCTTGGCCACCTTATACGCATTGGTTTTTAATTTGATACTCTCCTTTATTTCCTTGGTTATCCATGGCTGGTTATCCCTTCTCTTACCACCCTTCTTTTTCACTTGAATGTATTTTTGTTGAGCACTATGAAAGAGCTCCTTAAAAGTCCTCCACTGTTCCTCAATTGTGCCACCAGTCTGTGTTTCCAGTCGACTTTAGCCAACTCTGCCCTCATCCCACTGTAGTCCCCTTTGTTTAAGCATAGTATGCTCGTTTGAGACACTACTTCCTCATCCTCAATCTGTATTACAAATTCAATCATACTGTGATCACTCATCCCGAGAGGATCGTTTACTAGGAGATCGTTTATTATTCCTGTCTCATTACACAGGACCAGATCTAAGATAGCTTGCTCCCTTGTAGGTTCTGTAACATACTGTTCAAAGAAATAATCCTGTATGCATTCTATGAATTCCTCCTCAAGGCTACCCTGTGCAATTTGATTTGACCAATCGATATGTAGGTTTAAAATCCCCCATGATTACTGCTGTTCCTTTTTCACATGCCTCCATTATTCCCTTGATTATTGCCCGCCCCACCGTGAAGTTATTATTTGGGGGCCTATAAACTACGCCCACCAGTGACTTTTTCCCCTTACTATCTCTAATCTCCACCCACAATAATTCAACATTTTGTTCATTAGAGCCAATATCATCTCTCACAACTGCCCTGATATCATTCTTTATTAACAGAGCTACCCTACCTTCTTTCCCTTCTTGTCTATCTTTCCGAATTGTCAGATACCCCTATATGTTTAATTCCCAGTCTTGGCCACCCTGCAACCACATTTCTGTAATGGCCACCAAATCATACCCATTTGTAATGATTTGTGCCGTCAACTCATTTACTTTATTTCGAATGCTGCGTGCGTTTAGGTAGAGTGTTTTAATACTAATTTTTAAACCATGATTTTTAGTTTTGACCCCTCCTGCAGCCCCTTTATATTCATACATATTGTCCCTTCCTATCACCTTGTGGTTTACGCTTACCCCAGTGCTACTCTGCTCTGTTGCCTCCTGCCTTTTGCATTCTTTCTTGGGGTCCTGTTCATCTGAGCTCTCACCCATTCTAACTAGCTCAGAGCCCTCTCCTGGGTTCCGAATACTCCTTGCATTGAGGCACCGAGCTTTCATGCTTGCCTTTTTATTACACTTTGACCCGTTAGAATTTTGCTGTACAGTGGCCCTTTGTTTTTTGCCTTGGGTTTCTCTGCCCTCCACTTTTACTCATCTCCTTTCTGTCTTTTGCTTTTGTCTCCATTTTGTTTCCCTCTGTCTCCCTGCATTGGTTCCCATCCCCCTGCCATATTAGTTTAACTCCTCCCCAACAGCACTTGCAAACACTCCCCCTAGGACATTGGTTCCGGTCCTGCCCAGGTGCAGACCGTCCGGTTTGTACTGGTCCCACCTCCCCCAGAACCGGTTCCAATGCCCCAGGAATTTGAATCCCTCCCTGCTGCACCACTACTCAGGCTACGTATTCATTTGAGCTATCCTGCGATTCCTACTCTGACTAGCACGTGGCACTGGTAGCAATCCAGAGATTACTACTTTTGAGGTCCTACTTTTTAATTTAGCTCCTAGCTCCTTAAATTCGTCTCGTAGGACCTCATCCCTTTTTTTTATAACCTATATCGTTGGTACCAATGTGCACCACGACAACTGGCTGTTCACCCTCCCTTTTCACAATACGTTTCGATAAGTTAACTTCTCATTCTTCGGAATTCAATGAGTAGAGGCCCAACCTGCTCAACCTTTTCTTATAAGTCACCCTCATCAGTGGAATCAACCTAGTGAATCTTCTCTGAACTGCCTCCAAAGCAAGTATATCCTTTCCTAAATACGGAAACCAAAACTGCACACAATATTCCAGGCATGGCCTCACCAATACCTTGTTTGCTGTAGCAAGACTTCCCTTATTTTATACTCCATCCCCTTTGCAACAAAGGCCAAGATACCATTGGCCTTCCTGATCACTTGCTGTACCTGCATACTATCCTTTTGTGTTTCATGCACAAGTACCCCCAGATCCCACTGTACTGCAGCACTTGGCAATCTTTCTCGATTTAAATAATAACTTGCTCTTTGATTTTTTTCTGCCAAAGTGCATGACCTCACACTATCCAACATTATACTCGATCTGCCAAAAGTTTGCCCACTCACTTAGCCTGTCTATGTCCTTTTCCAGGTTTTTTTGTGTCCTCCTCACACATTGCTTTTCCTCCCATCTTTGTATCGTCAGCAAACTTGGCTGCATTGCACTCAGTCCCTTCTTCCAAGTCATTAATATAGATTGTAAATAGTTGGGGTCCCAGCACTGATCCCTGCGGCACCCGACTAGTTACTGGTTGCCAACCAGGGAATGAATCATTTATCCCGACTCTCTGTTCTCTGTTAGTTAGCCAATCCTCTATCCATGCTAATTTATTACCCCCAACCCCGTGAACTTTTATCTTTGGCAGTAACCCTTTATGTGGCACCTTGTCAAATGCCTTCTGGAAGTCCAAATACACCACATCCACTAGTTCCTCTTTATCCACCCTGTTCGTTACATCCTCAAAAAATTCCAGAGATGAGGAGAAACTTCTTCACTCCGATGGTGGTGAATCTTTGGAATTCTCTACCCCAGAGGTCTGTGGAGCCTCAGTATTGAGTATATTCAAGAGAGAGATTTATAGATTTTTGAATATTAAGGAAATCAAGGGATATGGGGACCATACGGGAAGGTGGAGTTGAGGTAGAAAATCAGTCATGATCTTATTGAATGGCGGAACAGTCTCGAGGGGTCGAATGGCATCCTCCTGCTCCTAATTCTTATGTTCTTATGTTCTAAACAGAAGCTGAAGCAGGACATTCCCACCAAGTAGATTGAACAGAAAAAGAATGCAATAACCTTCAGGTGCTGTACACTTATTTTCAGTCAACAGTCCTGAATGAATTTATAAACTTTGGATGAGTTATGAAAATGCTTGTTGAAAGACGTGGCTTTTTCAACCCCCTCCCAAAAAATCTTCCATTCAAACTCTTCTCGTAGTGCCTACAGTTCTCCTCGAGTTCAGATATCACTATACTGTCAAAGAAGGAGCAGAGCGAAGGCCAGAAACCTCCTCACTTACTGAACACGGGTGTGATTAATGCACTCAATGCCAAAATGTCATTTTTAACAAATGTAATACTTTAAAATATTACGATGCATCAACACACAAAATATAATTTCGAAAAGTACACATCAGTTTCATCCAGCAATCAGGTTGATTGTTTTAACGATTTTAGCAAGACTATGGAGTGGGAGCTGTATCCATACAATGCGCTCGACTAATTTTCTGTCAACAGTCTGCTCATCTGCCTGGGCCTAAATATAATTGAAATATGTAATATAATACTCAAATATTGGCCCAGATTTTGCAGTAGCATCTGCCATTAGTTAGACTTGCCCTTTGCACATTTAGTAAATTTTTTGCCTGGCAAGTTGCTGAAAGTGTGAGCTGATAATGTCACAGCGAAGGAAACAGGGTATCTGGGACCCGAGTGAACAGAGTAAGCAACTGTGTCTCTCCTTAACCAATCAGATTGAAGGATTGTGAAATTAACAGCACAAGGACTGAGCAGCAAGTGTAAATTAGAGTCAGTGAATTTAATGTCAAATCAGCTGCAAAAAGAGAAACAAAGGGCCCAAGTTTCCACACGATAAAAAACGGGCGCCCCTCCGAGCTGGGCGCCAGTTTTTCACGCCTAAAAAAAAAAAAATTGCGATTCTAGAGCGTTCTGCAGCTCCTTGTCTGCCTGGCGCAGCGCCTAGGGGGGCGGAGCCTACACTCGCGCCGATTTTGTAAGTGGGAGGGGGCGGGTACTATTTAAATTAATTTTTTTCCTGCCGGCAACGCTGCGCGTGCGCGTTGGAGCGTTCGCGCATGCTCTGTGTGAAAAAAACATTGGCACTCGGACATTTTTGTAGTTCTTTGTAGCTGTTTAATTTTTGAATTTTTTTTTTAATAAAAGCACATTGCCATCAGCACATCAGCACTGAGGCTTCTTGCAGCCTTCTCACTGTCTCCTCCCCCCCCCCCCCCCCCGCGGGAAGAACGGGCGCCTCCTCTCCCCTCCCCCGACCGCGGGAAAGAACGGGCGCCTCAGGCTTCTGTGCCTCAAGCACTTTCACACAGGTAGGAAGATGGTTTATTTAATCTTTTCTTTGCTTATAAATGTTTATTCAGGGTGGATTTATTTGTGTAATATTTGTAGAAGTATAAATAAGGATTGATTGTAGAATTTAATGACTTCCTTTCCACCCCCCCCCCCCCCCCATCTCGTTCTGGACGCCTAATTTGTAACCTGCGCCTGATTTTTTAATGTGTAGAACAGGTTTTTTTCAGTTCGACAAAAATCTTCACTTGCTCCATTCTACTTTAGTTTGGAGTACATTTTCACTGTGGAAACTTTCAAATCAGGCGTCAGTGGCCGGACACGCCCCCTTTTGAAGAAAAAATTCTGTTCCAAAGTAGAACTGTTCTCCCTGACTAGAACTGCAGAAAAAAAAATGTGGAGAATTGCGATTTCTAAGATAGTCCGTTCTCCACCAGTTGCTCCCAAAAATCAGGCGCAAATCATGTGGAAACTTGGGCCCAAAGAGAGGGAAAGAAAGATTGGATTGAGAAAGAGAGAAGAGAGAGAAGAGAGACAGCAAAGTAAAAATATTTTTTTAATGTTAAATTGGTCATTTTTTTAAATCTCCAACAAGTCAAACTTGAAGGAATGACTCTCCACACTTGTAATAGTTAATTTTCAGTCCCAGAAAAGGTGTTTGACAGTAATTAACAATTATAACAATAACTTATATACATCGGTAAAAAGATTCTTAGACTGCAATGGTTAGGATTTAACTTCTTGTGCCGTGTTTAGTTCCTATCTACTGTGCAAATACAGTAACTTCACGCCATTCAATGTATCTCAACAGTGAGGCAGGCAGCGAGATGTCGTTTTCGTAAAGCTAATGGTGGAGCGGTGCAACTCCAACAGCAACTTTTGGATATTTGAGTTTACCACGCATCTGCCCGTTGCTTGTCGTTATGTACTTGTTGTACTATATGCGCATACATAACGACAAGCGCCATTAGCTTCACCACTATGAGTAACTTTATGGATGAACTCACACACCGTCTCTAGCATCACTGCAAAGTGATTCTTGCTTCACAGCAATGCGAAAGATGCTACTGCAACCTCCACACCAGACTCTCGAGTCCCAGCATTCAGTGGCTTCAAACCCAAACTGCAAATCTCAGTCTGATATGTAAACGTGTTCTTCTGCAGATCGGATCCTGAAGGGCAATGGTCAGTAATGCTAAGGAGGAAGCATTTAAAAAAAAAACGAATCCCTCATGCTCCCATGGTTATCGCTTCTGGGATAAAGTTGAACCAGTGGAATCACAAATTAAATTGATGCCGATGAAATTAGCTTGAAAATGCATATTGTAATAATGTCGAGAATGGTGTACTATATATGAGGAGTTCTATATACACGTGTATTAATTATGGTTTTAATTATATTTTTTAAGGTGCCCTGTACGGCATCTGAACTTGATAACTTGAAAGCAGTTAGGGAGAGTAGGTAAAGTTTGTGGTAAATGCAAAATTCGGCTGCACCACAGAATCTAGAGAAACATTTATATAGCTCCTTTAACAACCACTCGACGTCCCATAGTGCTTTACAGCCAATTAAGTACTTTTTGAAGCATAGACATTGTTATAATCTAAGAAATGTGGCAGCTAATTTATGCTCATCAAGCTCCCACAAACAACAAAGCGATAATGATCAGATAACCGTTTTGTTATGTTGATTGAGAGATAAATTTTGGCCAGGACAACAGGGACAACTCCCCTGCTCTTCTTCGAAATAGTGCCATGGGATCTTTTACGTCCACCTGAGGGGGCAGACAGGGCCTCGGTTTAACATCTCATCCGAAAGACAGCACATCCAACAGCGCAGCACTCCCTCAGCACTGCACTGGAATATCAGCCTAGATTTTTCTATACAAGAGTGGATGACTCCGAGGTGAGGGTGCTGCCAACTGAGCCACTGGGAGAAATCCCCTCCTTCACTGCACTTGGTAACACTGTTACAGACCAAACTGAATGGACTGAAAAACAGAGTTTAAAGGCCATGGGCCAAAAAGAAATGGTCCACTTGTAAGCCACAAATTTATGCCCACAAACACAAAAGCTAATTGCAGCAAGGCCATTCTGCTGTGTTGCAACAGCAGCAAGTTTGCATGAAAGCTTCAAACTACTCAAACGTATCGCAGCAGAATCGCAATTTCAGCAACAACTGAGCCAATGTCATCACTATGGCAACAATTCAGGCTGGTCTAAGGCATTGCAAGCATCATGATGCTCCAATCCCCATCCCTCTGACTGCACATTTTATAATTCAGTCATAATTAACAACTGTATTGTTTCAGTGTTCTGTGGTTTTATATTGTTACGTATCTTGTACCGTTTGAAAGACTTGCACAAAGAAACAGAATGTGCCAAAAGAGAGAGCTGGATTAAAAGCCATACCTATAATTTGGATATGTGAAGTCCAAACATAGGGCTCAAATTGTTTATTACTTTTTGTGTTTAGTGCTTGGTGCTTTAAATGTATTTATGCTTCTTTAATGCTGTTGTGAAGGTGTTTAGTGCTTTGCAAGGTCCGCTTCCCCCACCATCCGCACCTCCCCCCACCCCCCACAATCTCTGACTGCCTGCGCTGATTTCTTAAGTCACCGCAAGGTTTTTCTGAACGTACAAGAGTGCCCACTTACGCTGGCCTGTTCATGTGGAGTAACTTTTAGCTGGCTAAACTTGCTTAAATCGCCAAAATAGGCTTAAGTGGCTGGGAACGACCCCTTTTGAAAAAAAAAAATGAAACTAAAAAAAACCTAACTAACTCACTTACACTGGTGCAAATTAAATGGCCAGAATTGCAACTAAAAAGATACTCCAAAAAAATCAAGTTGTTCAAAAAAAAACGGAGCAACTCCTGGGGAAATTTGGGCCTATAGTAAGTAAACTACAAACTGGTTTACATCACAATTTTAACCAATTTGAATTTAAAAAAAATTACTTTTAAGCCAACTTCACATTTCGAATGTTTTCCATGCGCCTTTGAAACCAGGTGATATTCGTTGCTTCTCTGCCATTTGAAAACAACCCATTTCACACTGCAGTTCTGAAATATGGAGAAATTAATTGCACAGGATCTAAATTGGGGGCAAGCAATCAAAATATTTTAGACTTTCCATTGGGATCACTCAAAATTGAGATTTATCTGCTCTTTTCAGGTGGCCTGGTATTTTGATCTCAAGAAATGAAAAAGCCTCATCATCAGTATTCTTTGTGTTCAAAGAGAAGGCCATCAGTGCTGAGGAGTGCAACATATTTCATGTCTAGTGTCCCTTCCAGCCCTCTCAAGCAAAGTCACCTCCATTTTGCCTTCAAAATGCTCCCAGTTGAACTTCGAGGGGAACACATCTGTTCCCCTTCCCACTACCGAACCAGTGCAAATGCTTCACTTGCCATGCACTTATGACCACTTGGAATTCAGTATCAATTTGGTTGAGCTTTGGACAGTTTTGTCAGCAACCTGTGCCCAGTGTGTTGATGCCACCCAAACTATTGTCCTCTTAAAGCTGGCAGAGAGGCTAGGCTTGAATTGGGGAGCTGTTCTCACCCACTGTGCCATCAAGACCCGTTCCAAAAATGTAAAGAATTATGCATGACATTATTACTTAAAAAAAAAACTATACTTCCAATTTTAATAAAGTGCATTCAAGAATGGTCAGTGCTAATCTATTGCCAAGAGAGGGCTCAACGCTAACCTGGTTTTCAATAAATGATTTAATACAATGCTGTTATTGCAGCTTTGAAACACTGAGCCGTTTTATTTTCATGGAGCTAAAAGGTGGCTTTCAGTGGCCGGGAAAATGTACTTAGCACCAGAATAAACACAGCATTTCCAAGGATTTGCACACAGCATGCCACAAAAGAGGCACACGCCACCACCACCACCACCATCCCCGGCTCCCTCCCCCCTCCCCCTACCCCCCACCCCGCTAACCTTATTTTTCCATCAATGTTACATCATAAGTTTAAAACAATTGGATTTGAAGCAAAATTTTGCTGGTGGTTACTGGACTTGAATATCTGGGCATGTATTTGTAACCAACTTAACAAAATATTACATTTTCCCAGAGAATGTCGTGCACACCAGCCACATCCTTCTAATCTGACTTCTAAAAATGTTCTTGCATCTCATACCAAAGGCATTTATACTGTTACCAAGGAAACCACTCAGTTATCGTGCTGCTGCAGTTCAGTATTGCTCCCATTTATAAGGCACAAGTTGGCAGTAAAATGTGTGTATATTTGATTAAACAAAAAATACTTCATTTTCACATTAAAGTAACGGTAAATTAATATAATTACAATAAATCCCTGAAGGCCAATGAATTTTAGATGCAGTAGATTACTACAGCATTTTGTCGTAAATAAACATGCATGTACATATCGCAGCTCATTTACTGAAAATCTAATTGCCCTCGCATTAAATAAACCATTATAGATCAGTGAAAGGCTGAAAGCCCTACTAAGACTGTCGCCAGTTTCTGACTGACATGAAAATTGGTCGCAGAGGCGAGAGATGTATGCCAATAACCACTACCTACTTTTGGTGACCAGGACCGACAGCAATATTTTCAAATTTACATAAAACGCAAGCTTTGTGTTCAGTTAAAAAAAAATGGTAAAAATTTCCTCCCAAATCTGAGCTTGAAAAATATCTTGGAATGTCTGTTTCTGTCACAATTATCTCATTCTGTATTTGCTCTGATCATTAAAGAATGTTGCAGCATTTTACTGGTGTCTTTTGGCACGCACCAGAGAGCACATAGCTGAGCAAGTCTGAGGAACAACATCATCAGACGAATTGCAATAAAATAAAATAGATGGCCTTGCAAATAAGAAAATAAGCCAAAGCGGTTTTGGAGGGAACAAACAATAATTAACTGGAGAATTGTGCCATTTACTTATGACGATTTATACTACAGGTAACACGTTCAACAGTAGTTTACCTCCCCTGAGGGAGACCAGTTGCATAAATAATTGTGGTATATGCTAGATAAACTACTTGCGGTCTCATGGACAGGAAAATTCAGTGTGTCGGGCAGTTTATTTTCCAGTTAAGTGCTAGTCAGGATTTATCCTTGCATATTTAACATTTTAAAGGATATTAACCAGAAAATTCAAAAGAAATTTAGAGGACAATAATCATGTCCTAGAGTAGGTTATGCTCGCTGGTTTAAGAAGTGAGACAAAAAGCAAAGAAAATTTTCTGTTTGCCACAAGAACAAATTGACTTATTAGAGTGCACCATAACATGAACTCATCCAATCATGCCAGCTGTCTACACTGCAGTAAAGGCACCGTGGCAAATTAAAACTGCATCTGCCTCCAATGTCTTTAAATGTTATCTGTCTCATTCTGAAAATGTCACTGGGCTCCTAAAAATATACGACATGGCAAGTAATGAGAAATTGCTATCTTTGCTCTCGTGGGTTGCAATAGTAGAACTAATGATGTTTCCTCCATTATCAATCAGTAGCATGTTTCTTTGGGGCTTTGTGATGAGCTCATCAACATGGCTGTGATAGATAGAAGTATATCTTACATGTAGACCCGACCAGCAACCTCGCTCCAGCGGAAAGATGAATCTGATCCATCACCAAGCGCCGTGTACTGGAGAGCTGAGCTCCCGCAGAGGCGACTGCTCATTGCAGGTTCCATAAACAGCACACCAAAAAGAGTCACCTTGTTTCTTCGCAGCTAATCTTGCAGAATTTCTTCCAATAATACATTTTCCAGTCATCTCCAGAAATGGGGAGAGGGGAATAATTAAAGTAAGTGTGCAGGACAGAATGGGAAGAAATCAAATCTTCTTCATGGCACTGTCCATCATTAATAAACGTTAGATGGCCACTTGCAAAGCATATTAGGGATAAACTAGAATGCTCAAACTCTGAAAGTAATTGAGCAGTTCGAATCCTGTAGAAGTAACGTGGTTAATGGACGACCGAAGGCTGAACAGATAGGAGTTTGAAAGACAATACAATGTTACAAGTGACAAGGGGGGATAATTTTTCCAGGACGGGCATAGATGGAAAGTGGAGCCAGGAGGAGGTGGGAAACGTGGCTGGTGAGGGATTAGAGAGTGTCAATGTCCTTGTCTGTTATCAACACTGTGGGAGTAGAGGAAGAGGTTAAGGGAGGAGAGAAGGAGAGTGAAATCAGGGGAGAGAGAGGACAACACGAGTTGAGATGGAGATTGAATTCACTAAGGTTGAGAAATCACTCAGTGCAGAGGCTGAGGGTGGAAAGGAGGATATTCCAGTGAGGAGCAGTGGGTGGGGTTGTGGCGAACGAGGCTTTTAAAAGGAGCGTGGTGGAATAAAGTGAAGAGCTCGAAGGAGAAGGTGCCAAGAGGTTAAAAAAAGACTTGGATTTATATAGCATCTTTCATGACCACCAGATGTCTCAAAGCACTTTACAGTCCATTAAGTACTTTTGGAGTGTAGTCACTGCTGTAATGTCGGAAACGCGGCAGCCACTTTGCACACAAGCAAGCTCCCACAAACAGACAAACAGCAATGTGATAATGACCAGATAATATGTTTTTGCTGTGTTGATTGAGGGATAGATATTGGCCAGGACACCGGGGATATTTTCTTCGAAATAGTGCCATGGGATCTTTTACATCCACTTAACAGAGCAGACGAGGCCTCGATTTAACGTCTCATCTGAAAAACGGCACCTCTGACAGTGCAGCACTCCCTCAGCACTGCACTGAAGTGTCATCCTAGATTTTTTTGTGCTTAAGTCCCTGGAGTGTGACTTGAACCCACAACCTTCTGACTCAGGCGAGAGTACTACCCACTGAGCCACAGCTGACACGGTTAAATTACCATATGAATTTCTGTATGTGTTAAGACGCAAAGCTAATCCAGTCCAAAAAGGAGTTGGCGGGGGGGGGGGGGGGGGAATAGAAAGAGACCAAAGTGTGATGTGGTGATAAGGGCCACATTGCCACTGTGGTGGTTTGGGAGGGTAGGTGGTTGAAAGTATAGCCAGGAGCGGAGGCTTCAGTCAGGGGCAAGGTGCTGTCTTATCCAAAGCTGGGAAAAAGAGATTTTCCCATTTATTTCAGTCTAGAAATTGCCTTGTTCATTAAAGCTCGCATGCTTCACTGAAATCTGTTACCGATCAATAACGTTGCAATATTGTAACAGAGGCACTGCATGAAACAGAATGAAATTCAGTTCTTCTCTGAATAAAACAAACACTATCCCCCATGTGAGAAGTAATTTTCTTCTCCGGACAGTGCTGCAAATGTACTCAACTGAAATGGATTAAAGATAAAGCAGAGAAAAAAAAAACAACTCAAGGTGGACTGGAATAGCTTTGCGTCTTAACACATACAGAAATTCAAATGGTAATTCACAAGGATCTACATTGTTCAATTGTGTTTGGACTTAAACAGGAGAGACTTCTCATTCAATCATTGGTAATATAATCACTCACAGTAGGCACTCAGTTAAAATTTAAAAAATGTGGAAAAGGTAAAAATGAAGTAAATTAAATTAGGTCACTGTATTGTGTATAGTGGGATATCCAAAAATTAAAGCATCCTGCCCTGTATATGTATGCAACACGTTCATTGGCAATTCACTTTGTAGTTATAGCTTCTAGTTGTATACACCAAGAAGTGACAGAGGATCTAATTTACTGCTCAGTTACTCTGACTCTCTAATACTTCTCCAATATCAAACACATTTAACGCCATAAAACTTGTGGATTTCATATAATTTACCATAACACTTAACAGATGTCTACTTTAGAGAAATTGGTGGAGTAAATGGATAGGAGCTTTCAAGGTGTCACTCACCTTGTGCATTCTGCTGTCATTCCATTCCAGCTAGCGGAGGGAATAGACTTTCATACCACCAATATAGGCTGAACTTGGGTTGCTAACTGGAAGTTTCATCACATTACCTCCTGCCTCCAACCGTCCCACCCCCACCATTGTTTAATGAACAGCATTTTCCCAATCTCCAATATTTCTATAATTAATAAGCAAAAGTGCTCAAAGAAAATGAAATGAACATTTTTAATGCCCCATGATTTTTCTCCCTAGTTGCTCACAGCAATGTCCTGGAGATTCACCTTCAATTCCTGGAAAACGCCAGGATAATCCTGGAGGATTGGCAACCCTCGGTTAAACTCAAACCCAGATCCCTGGTGGTTATTAACATACTTCAGCATCTCGTGTCAGCCGTGGCTCAGTGGGGAGCACACTCACCTCAGAGTCGGAAGGTTCTCACTCCAGGAACTTGAGCACATAAATCTAGGCTGACACGCCAGTGCAGTGCTGAGGGAGTGCGGCACTGTCGGAGGTGCCGTCTTTCAGATGAGACATTAAACCGAGGCCCCATCTGTTTGTGGGAGTTTGCTGTGCACAAGTTGGCTGCCGCACTTCCCACATTACAACAGTGACCATACTCCAAAAGTACTTCATTGGCTGTAAAGCGCTTTGAGATGTTCGGTGGTCGTAAAAGGCGCTTTATAAATGCAAGTCTTTCTTTCTTTTAGTCCCATTTAGGATATTCATAGCATTCAGTTCAGCATGACATATTTAACAACATTTGTGTTTTCCATATCATCATCATCATAGGCGGTCCCTCGAAACGAGGATGACTTCTTTCCACGGCAAAAAAAGGATGAGTTCACAGGTGTTTCGAAAGAAGAACCCGAACTACATCCTCAAGGGTTGAAGATGCCGGTGTGTGGATTTTTTTAACGTGTGGTGGCCGTTGCACACCAGCCACCACACGGGCTTGACAGAGCTAGGTCTTGGTCCAGTGGCAAGGCTTATCCTTAATATACACATCTGCAATTCACTTTTTTTTTGGGCAGTAACAGATTGCTGTTGAATCCAAGCCAGATACGAACCACTGCCGTGTCCTGTTCAATGCCATTCTGATAAAATTTTAATTTTCTGCTATACATAAATCAATGGGTTCGAAGCACAAACATACCAGAGGTCACTTTTGGGCATAGTTCCACTTAACAAGCCCAAGTAGTCATCCCATAATTTGTAATTATTGGGTATTATAAAGTAAGCTGATGGAAAAATGCACAAAATAGCAGTACATTTTTTCTTTAAAATGTAATTATTAACATTGGCACCAAAATTGTCTTTCAGTCCTCAAAAATTTGAAGACTGCGAAGCGATACCTTTCTTTTTTCCATTTTTATTTCTATGCTGGCTTGCAAGGCTGTGGGACAAAACTAAACACATTTTCCCATTTCGAAGGTTCCTTGAGGTTTTACTGATCCCAGCACAAAGCCTGTAGCAATAATGAAATATGGCAGCACCTGACCCACTATCTTTATTTGTGACAGAGGAAGTCATTCTTCAAGAAAGAGTCATTTACATTAACTCTGGAAATGTGGCTGTGATCCAGTCCATCAGCAAGTGTCCACTCACAGTATGCTAGGAATTTGGTGCTCACTCATCCCTTGCAGTACTGAGCAAAACCCAACCACTGGAATCGAAGGCAGAACTTATCCCCCCAAATCGCAGTTTTTTTCCCCTTTTATTCATTAAAAATTTACATTTCAGCACCTATTCATGACAAAGCTGTGCCTCACCTCAAATGGAGCCAAGTAATTTTCATGCTTGCATGTCTTTTTATGTAATATTAGCTTCCTTGAATTGTTTGTTTAGAGGAAAAATACTTCTCAGCTTTTTGTGTTTTCAGATTTGCAGCATTCGCAATATTTTGCTTTTTGCCCTAATGTCGATTTAATTTTGATTTATGATCAGAATTCTTGTATTGACCAACTTGCATATTGAAAATCTGGTAATCCATTTAATACCGATATTTCATCCCAGGTGTCAATGATCTGATACTTGTTTTCACCGAGCAAGCGGCGGCAAGCGAGCTCAAGGTGGGCAGAGGAAACGTTTCAAGGACACCCTCAAAGCCTCCTTGATAAAATGCAACATACCCACCGACACCTGGGAGTCCCTGGCCAAAGACCGTCCTAAGTGGAGGAAGTGCATCAGGGAGGGCGCTGAGCACCTCGAGTCTCGTCGCCGAGAGCATGTAGAAAACAAGCGCAGGCAGCGGAAGGAGTGTACGGCAAACCAGACTCCCCACCCACCCTTTCCTTCGACGACTGTCTGTCCCACCTGTGACAGAGACTGTAATTCCCGTATTGGACTGTTCAGTCACCCGAGAACTCATTTTTAGAGTGGAAGCAAGTCTTCCTCGATTTCGAGGGACTGTTTATGGTTTGTTTTCACCGAGGATAGCCCAGTAGCTCGAATGGTCGACAACTGAGCTTCTCACCAGGGTATCGCTAATTTGAACTCCAATTGACATCCAAGCTTAACAGTTAGTTAAATGTTGCCAGTTTTTACTTGTGCTGCCAACCACAGTTTAATGTCCATTGGCAAAGAGGCAACGAATGCTTAAGTGGTGTAGTGTTACCTCAGCAGGCACGGGAGAAGTCAGCAGCTGACTCAACAAAATATATTCTTGGGCATCTCTTAACAGCTTATTAGAGTGGTGTTAACAGAAACCTCTGACTTGAAAGTTACATTAAATAAAAGAAATAATGATCAAAATGGTAGTCGAAGAAAATAATTGTGTAGAATTCCATTTTCCTAAATATTTCATTTCTCCAGCCAAAAAGAAAAGGGAAACAAAGCTGGGAACAAACTTTCAGAAGGTAGATTTTTCAATTTGTCTATTAATAACGTGTTTGAGCTTCATCACAAACCTAGTACTATATTTATTGTCTTAGTTGTCTAATGCAAAGGTTTTCATAGATTTCTGTTCTGGGAAACTCTATGCAAATATTCCACTTATGGAACCCCCTGTCTTCACTTCCAAAGACAATGCATCAGCTATCCAAAGAAAAACTGAGATAATTGCAGAAATTTTTAATTTTATTTAATACACATATATAAAACACAGAGCGAGCAAAAGAGAGTGCAATAAAGAATGAGTGTGCATGCCAGCACACATGCAAGAGAAATAATATGCTAAGTCATCAATTAAGGATCTGACGGCCTCTAGATTTTCTGGGATTCCTCCGTGGATTTCCAATGATCTATAGGCTTCAATTTGAAAAGCTATAGTCCAATTCTAATTCCTTCTTTTGTTACAGTGCTGCCTCCAACAACAGCCCCAACTTTGGTGGCAGCAGTATAATATAAATGAGGCATTACTTCAGCCACCAGTAAAGCAGAAAAGCACCTCAGATGACTTCCCAAGACAGCTGTCCTACTAGTCATAAATTAAAGTGGCCACTGATTATATGCTTTGGCTGCCATTATTTTTGGTTGCAGGCATTCTGGCCACTCATGTCTTCCCACTCTGGTCAGCAATGCAGTTGTCAAACTGTTGTCTTACACTAACTATTAACCAATGCCGCAGTGTAAATGAGACAGATTCTCAAGCATCAACAGCCCAGCATAACAAAAGCTATTTAATGTGGAAGCATTTCTGCCATTCAAATCAGATTGGGGGTACCTATTGCTTATGCCCTGAACCATACAATGACCTGGAGAAGATTGCAGTACTGTATCACTGCTCCTGGCATAAATGAGATCTCTATAAAATCATGGACCAGCAAGGTATTTTTGGGGGTAGTGATGGAGGGATGGGGTAGGAAGTAAATGTAAAAAAGGTCTTTTTTTTTTTTTTTTTTAGAGGTGACTTGATCTCTCATTACCAAAGTAGGGAAAAGCAAGACATAGTAATTCAGTTACAGTGTCAGCTGCAGTTCAGTGGGTAGTACTCCGGCCTTTCGGATGAGACGTTAAACCGACGTCTGCTCTCTCAGTGGACGCAAACAATCCCGTAGCACTATTTCGAAGGAGAGCTGGGGAGTTATTCGCCAATATTTATCCCTCAATGGACACAAAAAAAAACAAATTATCTGGTAATTATCACATTGCTGTTTGTGGGAGCTTGCTTGTGCATAAATTATCTGCCACATTTCCCACATGACAACAGTGACTGCACTCCAAAAGTATTTAATTGGCTGTAAAGCGCTTTGAGACTTCCGGTGAAAGGCATTATATAAATCCAAGTCTTTCTTCACAGTCTATTCTCGACAATAAACTATCAAAGCTATGCCGGTACACCAAGCTTACCATTATCGTTTTAATATAAACCGAAGTTTCAAACACACAACCTGTCATTTGTGCTGCCGTGAGCTTGGGGAATAAGGAGACCTGCTGAAATAGAAAATAGATTTTCCTCCCTGCAGGTAGCGGCACTCATTGAGATGGATTGGATAATGAAAACCAGTTCATACAACTCCTATAATTTGCAGATAAACAGAAGGAATAAAGTTAATCTGTTCTTTAGGCTGCTTATCTATGTTAAACGATTTGTCCATTAACTTCAAATCCTGAAGGTACGAGAATCACTTTCATCTGTTGGCACCCATTACAGCACTATTCAAAGAATCGGGATGCATTGGAGTGGAACTAACATAATCCATAATCTTATCGTCGACCATCCCAATTATCCTCCACAATTTTCAAAAGACAAAGCCTTAAAATCTTGCAGAAAACATGGTCTTATGGCAATGCATCCTCTCAATTGTATTAATCTCATTTTGCTGGCAAATACTGTGTTTGTTATTTGTACTGTACATGTCTTGATTCTCATACCTGGTACGTTGCTGCATCACGTGGGCACGACCAAATTTGGAGGGGGGGGGGGTGGATTCTTATTTATCTGGCTAATTTGCATTATCCATGAGGGGGTTTATTCCATTATGACAGATCCCGGAGATTCAAGAGGCAAACATCAAGGCCGTGGCTATTTTCAGGGAAGATTCAATGCAGGTACAACTTCTCCCAATGTTGAGTTTTACAGCATTACATTGACTGCTGGAAAAAGAGTATTTACACCATCATCGACTATTACAATGTGGATTTGCGGGGATGTTGTAATATTGTAAAAAGTACTTCTAATTTGCATTCCCACAGATACATCGTCATCATAGGCAGTCCCTCGGAATCGAGGAAGACTTGCTTCCACTCTTAGCATGAGTTCTTAGGTGGCTGTACAGTCCAATATGAGAACCATAGTCTCTGTCACAGGTGGGACAGATAGTCGTTGAGGGAAAGGGTAGGTGTGGAGCCTGGTTTGCCGCACGCTCCTTCCGCTGCCTGCTTTTGATTTCTGCATGCTCTCGGCGACGATACTCAAGGAGCTCAGCGCCTCCCGAATGTACTTCCTCCACTTAGGGCAGTCTATAGCCCAGGTGTTGGTGGAGATGTCGCACTTTATCACGGAGGCTTTGAAGGTGTCCTTGTAACGTTTCCTCTGCCCGCCTTTGGCTCGTTTGCCGTGGATGAGTTCAGAATAGAGCGCTTGCTTTGGAAGTCTCATGTCTAGCATGTGGACTATGTGGCCTGCCCAGCGGAGCTGATCAAGTGTGGTCAGTGCTTCAATGCTGGGGATGTTGGCCTAGATGAGGACGCTAATGTTTGTGCATCTGTCCTCCCAGGGGATTTGCAGGATCTTGCGGACACATCGCTGGTGGTATTTCTCCAGTGACTTGAGGTGTCTACTGCACATGGTCCACGTCTCTGAGCCATACAGGAGGGCGGGTATTACTACGTCCCTGTAGACCATGAGCTTGGTGACAGTAAACATTAGTAAGACAAAGGTCCTCCAGCAGTCTGTCTTTGCCGCACAGCACTGCCCCCCAAACATCAAGATCCACGGCATGGCCCTGGACAACGTGGACCACGTTCCCTATCTCGGGAGCCTCCCATCAACAAGAGCAGGCATTGATGATGAGATCCAACACTGCCTCCAGTGCGCCAGTGCAGCCTTCGGCTGCCTGAGGAAAAGAGTGTTTGGAGATCAGTCCCTCAAAATTGTCACCAAGACAGATACAACCAACTATTGGTATCACAGTTATTTAAAGGTCAATCATCTGCCACAGAAACTAAGACAGCGCGCTCCTTTAATTTCCCAAATTTTCTGCTCAATCACACCCTCACATAACCTTTGACGCCCAAGTCTCTCTTAAAACAATTACCCTCTCTCACCCTGGCCGCTCACCCCATATGGCCCTCAACTTCGCTCCCTTGAACGGGATGCAGACTTGAACGGATATGGAGGACAACTGGTTTAGCCATTCACCACCAGATCTGACTGGATTATATAAAGCATTATTGGGTTCTGCTCTTGTCTGCCAAAATGGCTCACTATTCCAGAATCATTCTTGAAACCCCGGCTTCTATGCTCCACTGCTAACTGTCTTCTTAAACCCCTTTTCCCCTGTCTCCTTCATCTTCACCTTCAACAACAAGTGTGAGGAGCTCATGGACTTCTTTGTCTCTTATTGAGACCATTCATTCAGCTGCCTCTGCCACTTCCCTTCCTTCCCCTCGCCCATTGGGCCAAACTTCCTCGAAGGCTCCCCTCTGCCCTAGCTCTGAACTCGCATCTTTCTCCAGTTTCTCTCAGATATCCCCTCATGGCCTCTCTGTACTCATCTTGTCCATGAGACTCACTTCCTGCTCCCTCGATCCTATTCCTGCCAAACTGCTGGCTCCCATGTTATCTGACATTGTTAACAGTTCTCTCTCCTCAGGTACTGCTCCCCTCTGCCTCAAATCTGCCGTCATCACCACTCCTTAAAAAAAAACAACCCTGGATCCCTCCGTCCTTGCAAACTACCACCCCATCTCCACCCTCCCTTTCCTCTCCAAAGTCCTTGAATGTGTTGTCGCCTCCCAAATCCGTGCCCATCTTTCCCGGAACTTCATGTTTGAATCCCTCCAATCCGGTTTCCGTACTGGTCACAGTACCGAAATAGCTCTCATCAAAGTCACAAATAGCATCCTTTGTGACTGTGACAAAGGTAAACTATCCCTCCTCGTCCTTCTCGACTTGTCTGCAGCCTTTGACATGGCTGACCGCTCCATTCTCCTCCAACGTCTCTCCATCGTCATCCAGCTCTGTGGGACTGCACTCGGCTGGTTCCATTCTTATCTATCTAATAGTAGCCAGAGAATCGCCTGCAACAAGCTTCTCTTTCTGCTCCCACATCATTACCTCTGGTGTCCCCCAAGGATCTATCCTTGGCCCCTTCTTATTTCTCACACTTGTTGCCCTTTGGTGACATCATCTGAAAACAGTGTCAGTTTCCACATGTACACTTACGACACCCAGGATCTACCTCAATACTTCTCTCAACTCCTCCACGGTCTCTAAATTGTCAGACTGCTTGTCTGACATATAGTACTGGATGAACAGAAATTGTGTTGAGTTAAATATTAGGAAGACCAAGCCATTGTTTTCAGTTCCCCTCACAAATTACGGTTTCTAGCCACTGACTCCATCCCTCTCCCTAACATCTGTCTGAGGCTGAATCACACTGTTCGCAACCTTGGTGTCATATTTGACTCTGAAATGAGCTTCCGACCACGTATCCATGCATAACGAAAATCGCCCATTTCCATCTCCGTAACATCACCTGTCTCTACCCCAGCCTCGGTTCATCTGCAGTTGAATCCCTCATTCATGCCTTTGTTACCTCTAGACTTGACTATTCCAATACATTTGTGGCCTCTCACATTCCACCCTACATAAACTTGAGGTCATTGAAAACTCAGCTGTCCGTGTCCTAACTCCCATTCACCCATCACCCCTGTGCTTGCTGACCTACAATGGTTCCTGGTTAAACAACACCTCGATTTCAAAATTCTCATCCTTGTTTTCAAATCACTCCATGGCCTTGCTCCCCTCTATCTTTCTAATCTCCTCCAGCCCCACAATCCCCACCCCCCCCCCCCGGTCACATGTCTGCGTTCCTCTAATTCTGCCATCTTAAGCACCCCTGTATAATTGCTCAACCATTGGTGGCCGTGCCTTCTGTTGCCGAGGCCCTAAGCTCTGGAATTACCTCCTTAAACCTCTCTGTCACTCTACCTCACCCCTTAAAACTTACCTCTTTGGCCCTAATTTCTCCTTATGTGGCTTGGTGTCAAATTTTAGTTTCATAATGCTCCTGTGAAGTGCCTTGGTGAAGGCGCAATATAAATACAGTTGTTGTTGTTGTTGAATGCCTCACTACCATATTTAAAATGTTAAGGTTTTGCCAACCCCCACCCTACCCTAACAAATCACATTCTCAATTTTCCTTCTCTTCTGTCACTGTTCCAGGCTGGGCCAATATTTGTCCCTCAAACAACATAACAAAAACAGAGCATCTGGTCTTTATTGCATTGCTGTTTGTGAGAGCTTGATGTGCGTAAATTGGCTGCCGAGTTTCCCACATTCCAACACTGACTACACTCCAAAACGTACTTCATTGGCTGTAAAGCGGTTTGAGACGTCCGGTGCTCATGAAACATAGAAACATAGAAAATAGGTGCAGGAGTAGGCCATTCGGCCCTTTGAGCCTGCACCACCATTCAATAAGATCATGGCTGATCATTCACCTCAGTACCTTTCCTGCTTTCTCTCCATACCCCTTGATCCCTTTAGCCATAAGGGCCATATCTAACTCCCTCTATATCCAATGAACTGGCATCAACAACTCTCTGCGGTAGGGAATTCCACAGGTTAACAACTCTGAGTGAAGAAGTTCCTCCTCATCTCAGTCCTAAATGGCTTATCCCTTATCCTGAGACTGTCCTCTGGTTCTGGACTTCCCTATCATCGGGAACATTCTTCCTGCATCTAACCTATCCAGTCCCATCAGAATCTTGGTAAGTTTCTATGAGATCCCCTCTCATCCTTCTAAACTCCAGTATATAAAGGCCCAGTTGATCCAGTCTCTCCTCATATGTCAGTCCCACCATCCTGGGAATCAGTCTGGTGAAGCTTCACTGCACTCCCTCAATAGCAAGAACATCCTTCCTCAGATTAGGAGACCAAAACTGAACACAATACTCCAGGTGAGGCCTCACCAAGGCCCTGTACAACTGCAGTAAGTCCTCCCTGCTCCTATACTCAAATCCCCTAGCTATGAAGGCCAACATGACATTTGCCTTCTTCACCACCTGCTGTACCTGCATGCCAACTTTCAATGACTGATGAACCATGACACCCAGGTCTCATTGCACCTCCCCCTTTCCTAATCTGCCGCCATTCAGATAATATTCTGCCTTCGTGTTTTTGCCCCCAAAGTGGATAATCTCACATTTATCCACATTATACTGCATCTGCCATGCATTTTCCCCACTCACCTAACCTGTCCAAGTCACCCTGCAGCCTTTTAGCATCCTCCTCACAGCTCACACCGCCACCCAGTTTAGTGTCATCTGCAAATTTGGAAATATTACACTCAATTACTTCATCTAAATCATTAATGTATATTGTAAAGAGTTGGGGTCCCAGCACTGAGCCCTGCGGCACTCCACAAGACACTGCCTGCCATTCTGAAAAGGACCCGTTTATCCTGACTCTCTGCTTCCTGTCTGCCAACCAATTCTCTATCCACGTCAGTACATTACCCTCAATACCATGTGCTTTGATTTTGCACACCAAGCTCATGTGGAACCTTGTCAAAAGCCTTTTGAAAGTCCAAATACACCACATCCACTAGTTCTCCCTTGTCCACTCTACTAGTTACATTCTCAAAAAATTCCAGAAGATTTGTCAAGCATGATTTCCCTTTCATAAATCCATGCTGACTTGGATCGATCCTGTCACTGCTTTCCAAATGCGCTGCTATTTTATCTTTAATAATTGATTCCAACATTTTCCCCATTACTGATGTCAGGCTAACCAGTCTATAATTACCCGTTTTCTCTCTCCCTCCTTTTTTAAAACAGTGTTGTTACATTAGCTACCCTCCAATCGATAGGAACTGATCTAGAGTCGCTAGACTATTGGAAAATGATCACCAATGCATCCACTATTTCTATGGCCACTTACTTAAGTAAGTATGAAAGGCACTATATAAATGTAAGTCTTCATTTAAGTCTTTGAAAACAACAATGCTTTTCACTGCGGGAAGGAAATTAAAATTCATGCTGTTTACCATCACATTTGCCTGAACACAGACGGTTCATTCCGCCGATCACATGATACATCAGTAATTCCATGCTTCCTTGTCTTAGCAAGAAGCACAAGCAACAAAAATATGTATCACTTTTTGCAAGTGCTGCCTGCTCTGGAAACAGCAAATTAGGTCTCAAAGACACAAACTTCCGGCCTGGATTATTTAGATTTCATTTAGTATTGTTCAGAAATGTCCCAATGGGTTAACTGACCAAAGAAACAAAAACCACAAATCGTATTTAGGATACTTATTACTATTCTGCAGGGTAAAAAGAAATATGAAAATGTGCGTAGGGGGGTGTGTGGATTTAGCGATACCTCGATGAAGTTGATCTTAAGTGGCTTCATTTAAATTAAATGCTCCAATCTATTATTTCAAAAGTAGCATCGACAACATCCTGGGAAAATATTTGGATGTTTTCAATTCCCGGTAAAACCAATGATAAATATGGCATCCTGGCCATTACCTGGCGTAGATCATGTAGCTTTTCATGTAAACAAGCACTTAGCATGATATTTTGTCCAAATATCAGTGACCCTTAAATGCAGCTTGATGATTATTACAATCAACTTCCTGTTAAATTTCGGCCTTCCCTCAGCAAATTGAAGGTATTTTTAGCAAAGCCTCAAATCACAGTGTTGCATACCATAAATGCCGACCAAGGCCTCTGTAACTGCTAGAATGCTTATTCAGAGTGCTCTCAAACAGCAGGATCAATTGTTTCAGTGATATCATTATTCATTTTTTTTTTATAAAGAGTGTAGATTCCTGCAGATTGGGGTAGCCTCAATAATGGTTAGATTTCAACTTGAGTTAAAGTTGCAGAGGTGAAAGAACAGCACGACAGTACACCGCACCTTCCCATGACGAATGGCAGACCAATTGAACAAGTACTTTGGTTCGGTATTCACTAAGGAGGGCACAAACAACCTTCTGGATATAAAAGGGGTCAGAGGGTCTAGTAAGGAGGAGGAACTTAGGGAAATCCTTATTAGTCGGGAAATTGTGTTGGGGAAATTGATGGGATTGAAGGCCGATAAATCCCCAGGGCCCGATGGTCTGCATCCCAGGGTACTTAAGGAGGTGGCCTTGGAGATTGCGGATGCATTGACAATCATTTTTCAACATTCCATAGACTTTGGATCAGTTCCTATGGAGTGGAGGGTAGCCAATGTAACCCCACTTTTTAAAAAAAAAGGAAGGAGAGAGAAAACAGGGAATTATAAATCGGTCAGCCTGACATCGGTAGTGGGTAAAATGATGGAATCAGTTGTTAAGGATGTCATCGCAGCGCATTTGGAAAGAGGTGACATGATAGGTCCAAGTCAGCATGGATTTGTGAAAGGGAAATCATGCTTGACAAATCTTCTGGAATTTTTTGAGGATGTTTCCAGTAGAGTGGACATGGGAGAACCAGTTGATGTGGTGTATTTGGACTTTCAGAAGGCTTTCGGCAAGGTCCCATCCAAGAGATTAATGTGCAAAGTTAAAGCACATAGGATTTGGGGGTAGTGTGCTGACGTGGATTGAGAACTGGTTGGCAGACAGGAAGCAAAGAGTAGGAGTAAATGGGTACTTTTCAGAATGGCAGGCAATGACTAGTGGGTTACCGCAAGGTTCTGTGCTGGGGCCCCAGCTGTTTACATTATACATTAATGATTTAGACGAGGGGATTAAATGTAGTATCTCCAAATTTGCGGTTGACACCAAGTTGGGTGGCAGTGTGAGCTGCGAGGAGGATGCTCTGAGGCTGCAGAATGACTTGGATAGATTAGTTGAGTGGGCAAATGCATGGTAGATGAAGTATAATGTGGATAAATGTGAGGTTATCCACTTTGGTGGTAAAAACAGAGAGACAGACTATTATCTGAATGGTGACAGATTAGGAAAAGGGGAGGTGCAACAAGACCTGGGTGTCATGGTACATCAGTCATTGAAGATTGGCATGCAGGTACAGCAGGTGGTTAAGAAAGCAAATGGCATGTTGGCCTTCATAGCGAGGAGATTTGAGAACAGGGGCAGGGAGGTGTTACTACAGTTGTACAGGGCCTTGGTGAGGCCACACCTGGAGTATTGTGTACAGTTTTGATCTCCTAACTTGAGGAAGGCCATTCTTGCTATTGAGGGAGTGCAGCGAAGGTTCACCAGACTGATTCCCGGGATGGCGGGACTGACATATCAAGAAAGACTGGATCAACTGGGCTTGTATTCACTGGAGTTCAGAAGAATGAGAGGGAATCTCAGAAACGTTTAAAATTCTGACGGGTTTAGACAGGTTAGATGTTGGAAGAATGTTCCCAATGTTGGGGAAGTCCAGAACCAGGGGTCACAGTCTAAGGATATGGGGTAAGCCATTTCGGACCGTGGAATTCTCTACCACAGAAGGTTGTTGAGGCCAATTCACTAAATATATTCAAAAAGGAGTTAGATGTAGTCCTTACTACTAGGGGGATCAAGGGGTATGGCGAGAAAGCAGAAATGGGGTACTGAAGTTGCATGTTCAGCCATGAACTCATTGAATAGCGGTGCAAGCTCGAAGGGCCGAATGGCCTACTCCTGCACCTATTTTCTATGTCTATGTCTAAGAATATCTTAATAAGAACACAAAAAATAGGAACAGGAGTCGGCCATATGGCCCCTCGAGCCTGCTCCGCCATTTAATAAGATCATGGCTGATCTGATCATGGACTCAGCTCCACTTCCCCACCTGCTCCCCATAACCCCTTATCGTTTAAGAAACTGTCTATTTCTATGTTAAATTTATTCAATGTCCCGGCTTTCACAGATTTCCAACCCTCAGAAGAAATTTCTCATCTCAGTTTTAAATGGGCGGCTCCTTATTCTAAGATCATGCCCTCTAGTCCTAGTCTCCCCCATCAGTGAAAACATCCTCTCTGCATCCACCTTGTCAAGCCCCCTCATAATTGTATACGTTTTGATAAGATCACCTCTCATTCTTCGGAATTCCAATGAGTAGAGGCCCAACCTACTCAACCTTTCCCCATAAGTCAACCCCCTCATCTCCGGAATCAACCTAGTGAACCTTCTCTGAACTGCCTCCAAAGCAAGTATATCCTTTCCTAAATATGGAAACCAAAACTGCACGCAGTATTCCAGGTGTGGCCTCACCAATACCTTGTATAGCTGTAGCAAGACTTCCCTGCTTTTATACTCCAACCCCTTTGCAATAAAGGCCAAGGTACCATTGCCTTCCTAATCACTTGTTGTACCTGCATACAACCTTTTGTGTTTCATGCACAAGTACCCCCAGGTCCCGCTGTACTGCAGCACTTTGTAATCTTGCTCCATTTAAATAATAACTTGCTCTTTGATTTTTTCTGCCAAAGTGCATGACCTCGCACTTTCTAACATTATACTCTATCTGCCAAATGTTTGCCCACTCACTTAGCCTGTCTATGTCCTTTTGCAGATTTTTTTGTGTCCTCCTCACACATTGCTTTTCCTCCCATCTTTGCATCACCAGCAAACTTGGCTACGTTACACTCAGTCCCTTCTTCCAAGTCGTTAATATAGATTGTAAATAGTTGGGGGTCCCAGCACTGATCCCTGCGGCATTCCACAATTTACTGATTGCCAACCCGAGAATGAACCATTTATCCCGACTGTCTATTTTCTGTTAGTTAGCCAATCCTCTATCCATGCTAATATGTTCCCCCCAAACTTGTGAACTTTTATCTTGTGCAGTAACCTTTTATGAGGCACCTTGTCAAATGCCTTCTGGAAGTCCAAATACACCACATCCACTGGTTCCCCTTTATCCACCCTGTTCACTACATCTTCAAAGAAATCTCCAGCAAATTTGTCAAACATGACTTCCCCTTCATAAATCCATGCTGACTCTGCCTGACCGAATTTTGCTTTTCCAAATGTCCTGCTACTGCATCGCTTTTTCTTTTTCCATACTACCCCTGTTGAAATGTTTTCTCACAAGAGTCTCAGCTCTCATTTCCATTATGAATATTGGAGGGAAAAACTCCCACTGCACAGCTTTCGTATTCTCCATGGCTAAAAGTAGAGGAAACAGGCAAGTGTAAAAGATGAACCAAAACCTCCTGCTGATTAACTCGGGGTACAGGTCAGCAAATAATTTAATCGTGCTCACCACATGAACTGACAAAGGCTGGGGAGAATTAGAAACATTTCATTCAGCTTAGGTTCGTCCAAATAGAATGGAATGCAATCTCTGCAGGGGTGAAATGCAAGAATGACTTTGCAATGGAAATTGAGCATCTTTCCACCGAGTGCTCGGTTACTGGCACTTTACAAAACCTCCTATTTACAGGAAGATTCATCCAAGTATCCATTGTAACTGGGGACCTTTCCACACAGTAGCATTTCTGTTCAAAGGAACTTCCCCCTCGAACATGTGTGTAAGCAATTATACAGCTCTGGCTGTGTAGTCTTTATCGCATATGTCAAATTACACTCCACATTACCACAAGCTCTAGTTTTATATATATATTCCATCTACACGCACATCAGACCACTGCAAAGTTTTGTGTCCACCTTCAGAAAATAAACAGCCTATGTAAACTTGTCATGCTGTGCTTAAACCTTATCAGTCGTGGTGTTGCAGTTCCTGAGGTTTGTATCTCCCAGCTGCTCAGCCTATACTGCAAAAAATAACTCCAACGGTATTTAACTATGAAGTTTATTATGTAAAAATAACTAAATTATTCTGCATGCACTAACTGTTAGGAACATTAGGAATAGGAGTAGGCCATTCAGCCCTGTTCCGCCATTCAATTAGATCACGGCTGATCTGCTCCTCAACTCCATATCCTTTGATAATCTTACATAACAAAAATTCATCGATTTCTGTCTTTAAAGCTCCAATTGTCCCAGCATTCACAGCCTTTTTTCACTAACCTTTAAGATAGTGACCATATTCTTCGACGTATTATGTGCACTGCCACCACGAGAGCGACTAAGTACCTATTACAAACCTTGCTTCTGTATGCGTTTGCTGTCAACTTCTTCCAGTGGAAATCAACATGTGCACATTGATGACAGGAAGTACCAACAGCAACTTGCATTTACTTAACACCTTCAACATAGTGAAACATCCTGAGGCCCTTCACAGGAGCATTTACCAAACAAAATTTGACACAGTCACATAAGGAGATATTCGGACAGGAAGAGGTAGGTTTTAAGGAGCGTTTTAAAGGAGGAGAGGGAGAGTGACGGAGAGGCTTAGGGAGTGAATTCCAGAGTTTATTGCCCAGGCAGCTGAAGGCACAGCCGTCAATGGTGGAGCAATTAAAATCAGGGAAGCGCAAGAGGCCAGAATTGGAGGAGCACAGACATCGCGAAGGGTTGTAGGACTGGAGGAGGGTACAGAGATAGGAGGGTCGAGGCCATGGAGGGATTTGAAAACAAGGTAATGCAAACTTGTCACACTATAATTATACCCTCCCAATACTGGCGATGTTGCAGCTGTAGAAATTTATAATGGAAAAAAATAAGGACAGAATGTCTGAATTCAGCATAGGGAACTGAATTACATCTACATCTGCTGATTGAATTTTTCACTAACCTTTAAAGCCCCTTCATCTGAAGACTACAGTTTGTCTTCATTCGGTCTGCAACTCCATGATCAACTAAGATTTTATTAACAATGTTGTGTCTGCTTACACTTCCGGTCATGTTTTTGTCACACTTTCGTGGCAATGTTTTCCCCTCATTATAAATTCCTATGTCTATATTTATAATGCAATCCACTTGTAATCACACAATTTGGTCACTAGGTGGCCAAAATTTCTGGTATGTCTCTTGTAGCTCTGCCACCATGTTTTTCTCCCTTAATTCTCCAGAAGGTTGGAATTCATTTTTCTTTAAATTTCTAGATTTTTGTTTAAAAATACATATTCACTTTCAACACTTTCTAAAAAAATCTAATGGCCCAGAAATCGCGGCCTCCCCGGGTCCATATGGACCCAGGAAGACATCGCAAAACCAGTTTTCAGCGCACAATGCGCATGCGCTGAAAACTGGCTTTTCCAATCTGTCAAGCACCAGCTTCACAGATCCTCTGCATCTCGGGAGTGAGGATATTTGCAAGGGCAAGATTGCGGTATTTACCCATATCTTGCCCAGCAAATGTCCTGAAAACTCTTGCGCCTGATAAAAGCAGGCGCATAGCCGACTTTTACAGGCGTAAGAGTTTTAAAACACACAACAAAAAAAAAATTTTTTTGACACATTTTATTGTTTAAAAACCCTTTCCACTACGGTAAGTTTATTTTAAACCATAATTAAAAAAACTTTTTTTTTATACAAGACATAAATAACTTTAATTTAAATTAAAGTTATGTGGTGTATTTTTTCTTTTTTTTTTATATTAGTGTTTTGGGTGTTGGGGGGGATTTCTCAATCATAATAATGGGAACTCCAACTTACGGAGTTCCCATTGTTATGAATGAGAAAATACTGTACCTTGATTGGCTGTCCAGAGCCATGTGACTCCAGCTCCAGCTCTACGGACATCCTGACGTGCACGCTCTCCGACGCGCAGTGAGTAGAGGCCTCAGGACCGGGATTGCTCGTGGGCACAGCAGGTTCAGATAAGCGTGCATCTTTTTTCCCCATTTCAGTCAATCGCCCGCGGGAAGCAGCTGACCTGGCAATTTCTAGGTCTATATCACAACAAAGTAAGCCACTTCAACAGTTGCTTTCCCTCCCACAAACCCACTCTCTTCTCTTCACCTGAAGGCCTCTAGGCTTTTTTTTTTAAAAAAAAGAAAAATTAAAATAACTATATTTTTAAAAAGTTAAATTTTCCAAATTTAAGTTCTTGTCTGGTGCTCGCTGCCCACTCAGCCCTGTGTTCAGCGCCATGGCTCCACACTACCATCTCGGCCTACCCAGCAGATTTTCCAGCCCATCTCCTCAGCCAGTCACGGGCCACTCTTCAGCATGAGGGCAGTCTTTTTCCTCTTGATCGCTCCCCGGCACATTATTATTGGTGTTTAACAATCGTGTAGTCCACATCAAAATGAATAGTAAAACTTCCTCTGTATTGCTACTCCCTTTGCCATCAGTGCTTACAACCATGTGGCTGACATGAGGTGGACTGTAAACAAGTAGAGCTGGCTCTATGGGACGCAAAATCATCTTCAGTTGCTTCAAAGTGCAGTTATCCAAGATTAAATATGCTTGTTCCATTTGGGTTTTCAGTTTTGTCAAATCCATTATAATTTGATCCTGTTGAAATGTCGTGGTTCCCACATTATTCTATATTCTAAACTCTTTCACAACAGTTTCACATTTTATGTATACAAGGTATCTGATTTTGGTTTCGAAAGATGGGCCCAGGGGAATATTCTAGATTATTTTCACAGAAAGAATTTGTATTTTTAATGTAAATCCCGTTTCCTTCAACACAATTTAATTGGATTTCTCAGATTGGAATCAGCTTGGCCTGCATGAGGCGTTACCAAAAAGAAGCCTGCCAATTTAAAATTCTATGCTGGCGAGATATCGCGGTGGCTGCCTTCAACTGGCTATCCTTACACTGGAGAAAAAAAAACATTCTTTCTGGTTCCTGCACATTATGCGGATCCCAATAATGCATAATGGGATTACATGGCAGTGAATAGATTGAGTGCAGATACCCCATGCAAAGCTCTCTACACTTATAGCCGTCACTAGAATGGAGATTATGTTACAGCCATTATTCCTGGTCCTGGATTGATTTCCAGTAACTAAATGCCTGGGAATTCTTTAAATTCATCAGAAACAAATATAGGGCAAATCTCTTTACTCTGTGGCAACACAATGCCTTAATCCCAGACATCCTGAACACATCAAAAAGTATTTTAGGTCATTTCAAAACTGGAATATAATAAATATTATCTCGACACAGTATTTTTTTTTAGGTCCGACATCTCTTTGGAATATGTTCAATGATGCATTCTTCACTTGATAGAACAAAACGCTTTATTGTCTGTTACCCATTAATGAAACATAATTTGTAGTCATTAGATTATCATTTTGAGGTTGTAACATGTACAGAGCAAAACATTTTGCACAGATGATCAGAAAAAAAGCATCAAGACTTATTTTTATTCAGAAAGCATCGATCTGCAAATTGAAAGAGAATAAATGGAGGGAAAACAAATCACTGTTTTGCTGAAGCCTACAACATTCAAGACCCACTGTAGCAATAATGGCTTTATTATCATTTTTTCAATTTGTATCGAGGCTACTACTAAAAGATTTGCAATATGTTTTTGTTCTATGATTTTCTTTCTGCCCTTCCACAGATGACCATCTCTCCCTCCATACACATGCATGAGGAATATATTATTCTGTGGGGAGAAACAGCAATGATCCTCTACATAGAACAGAACCTCCAGCACTCCCTCATTGACAAGAGGCCAGGGTTAGCATCAGCTATTTGATTATCTGTTAAATGGACTGCAAATCGCCAGTCAGTTTGTGAAAAAAAAACTCTAATTTCATTCATGTTTGATTCGAGTTGTCATCTGCATATTTTTGAAATAAGTTGAAGACAATTTATTTGAAAGACTCCTGAAGTTCCATTAAAGAGATAGAGGAATTTGCTGTGTAACTTTGCAATATAATGTTTACTGCATGAGCACATAAGTCAATGTAACCATTCGTTGAGAAAGTCACACGAGTTGTGATGTTCTTATTTGCAATTGCGATATAAATAGTATTCCACAGATACTCAGGGGAAATTCTAATTGTGCATTGAGTGCTTTAATATTCCCCAGTCATGCAGTGTAATTCACCTCAGTAAAAAATGCCTGTTTTCCATATTGTATATGTCTGAAAGGGGGATTTAGGTTAAGAACAGAAGAAATAGGAGCAGGAGTAGGCCATTCGGCCCCTTGAACCTGCTCCTCCATTCAGTAAGATCGTGGCTGACCTTCTACCTCAACTCCACTAGCCAGCACTATCCGCATATCCCTTGATTCACTTAATATCCAAAAATATATCAATCTCTATCTTGAATATACTCAATGACTGAGCCTCCATAGCCCTCTGGGGTAGAGAATTCCAAAGATTCCTCACCGAGTGAAGAAATTTTACCTATCTCAGTCCTAAATGGCCGACCCCTTATTGAGACTATAACCCCTGGTTCTAGACTCTCCAGCCAGAGGAAACATCCTCCCTGCATCTACCCTGTCAAGCCCTGTAAGAATTTTGTATGTTCCAATGAGATCACTTCTTATTTTTCTTAACTCTAAAGAATATAGGTCTAGTCTATTCAATCTCTCCTCATAGGACAATCCTCCTCATCCCAGGAATCAGTCAGGTGAACCTTCATTGCACTCTCTCAATGGCAAGTATATCCTTCCTTAGATAAGGAAACCAAAGCTGTACACAATATCAAAGCAATGCAGGCTACCAACACTGCAAATATGACAATTGAGCATGGAGCTCTTGAAACGTTTTAGCCCCATCTCGCAACAGCAACTAAAAAACTTAGTGCTATATAAAAGTTATTAATAATTATTGAATGCGAAGAACTAAATGTACTTCAAACGCAGTTGCATTAGACTCAATGTAGCACTGTTTTCTCAAACGAGGTTGTTTGAGAACACAGCTTTGAAATTAAAAGTTAATTATATGTCGTTTTGGTTCATCAGGCATTTAGAAATAATTCAGCTTCTAATTATCCAGTGAGCTAATAACAAAAAAATGTATTTATCCAGAAAGATAATTATTATGATCATTGAAATTAAAATATAGCTAAGTGGATGAAAAATCATAATTTATTTGTTGGCACAAGTAATTCTGAAAAATTATGATGGTCCACAATTGTAGATTTTAAAGTATTGAGTGATGAATTAATGACCAATTATCAAACTGGTCCATTTATCTTCTCTATCCATTGCTGCCTATTCTTAAGGATAAAGCTTGAAAAAAATTAGTCAAAACATCTACTGGGTAAGCAGCAAGAGCGTGAGATGCCAGTCAGTGATGTGGAGAAGATGCAGTTAATAACACCAACATGCATTTATATGGCGCCATTAACGTAGCAAAAAGTCACAAGAGCGTTACCAATAAAAACATTTTTGACACAGAGCCACAGAAGGAGACATCAGGACAGATCACCAATAGCTTGGCCCAAGAGATTGTTTTAAGGAGCATCTTAAAAAAGGAGAGCAGCAGCAGAGAGGTTTAGGGAGGGAATTCCAGAGCTTGGGGCTAAGGCAGCTGAAAGCACGGCCGCCAATAGTGGAGTGATTAAAATCAGGGATATGCAAGAGGCCAAAATGGAAGGAGTACAGAGATCGCAAAGGGTTGTAGTGCTGGAGGAGGTTACAGAGATAGGGAGGAGCGAGGCCATGGAGGGATTTGAAAACAAGCATGAGGATTTTAAAATTGAGGCATTGTTGGAATGGGAGCCAGTGTAGGTCAGCAAGCACAGAGGGATGATTAACGAAACTTGGAGAGTTAAGATACGGGCAGCAGAGTTTCAGATGAGCACATTTTTATGTAGGGTGGAAGGTGGGAGGCTGGCCAGAAAAGCTTTGGAATAGTCAAGTCTAGAGGGAACAAAAGCATGGATGAGGGTTTCCGCAGCAGATGAGCTGAGGCAAGATTGGATACGGGTGATGTTATGAAGGTGGAAGTAGGCAGTCTTGGTGATGGAGCGGATATGTGGTTGGAAGCTCAGCTTGGGGTCAGACACAGCATCAAGGTTGCGAATGGTGTGGCTCAGGGACAACTGCCAGGGATGGAAACGGTGATCAGGGAAGAGAGTTTGTGGTGGGACCAATCACAATGGCTTCAGTTTTCCCAATATTTAGTTGGAAGAAATTTCTGCTCATCCAATATTGGATGTCAGACAAGCAGTCTGACAACTTAGAGACAGTGGAGGCAACAAGAGAGGTGATGGTGAGATAGAGTGTCAGCATACATGTGGAACCTGGTGTGTTTACAGATGATATCACCAAGGGATAATATATAGATGAGAAATAGAAGGGGGCCAAGGATGGAGGACTTCAGAGGTAATGGTGTAGGAGTGAGCAGAGAAGGCATTGCAGGTGATTCTCTGGCTACAATTCGATAAATAAGACTGTAACCAAGCAAGGGCAGTTCCACCCAGCTGTATGACAGAAAAAAACATTTAATGTTTTGCAAATATCAAGGGCTGGATTTTTGAGTTTCTCTGTTTTTTGGCAAAAACGCAAGTGATACGTGAAAATTACTGTTTTCGCTGCATTACCGATTTAAGGCCTAACTTTCAGCTTTTGGAATCTGCGCCCGCATCACAAAGTGGGGGGAGGCATTGCACAATTAATCGCGGCGCAAAAACGCGATCCTCGCCAACTTTAGTGTGGGGCCGGGAGCACTATGTGAGAGGCCTTGGGAGGGGGAATTTAAAAAAAAAATAAAAACTTTCAAAAAACATTACCAAGACTTTTACCGAACAAATCGCTGCAAAAAAATTAAAACTTTAACTTACCTTTTTTGCAGGTTTTCTAACTTACCGCTGCTGGCAGGGCTGCACCGCTAGGTTTTACCTGCCGGTCTTTTGGGTGTGACATACGGGTGGGGAAAGTGCCGAAACTCAGATAGTAACGCAATCTGAGTCATTACACGTCCGGTGCTGCTCTCCCCGGTGGTGCTGCCAAGCGACACCGCAAACAAGGAACAGAGGATCTTGACTGGGCTTAGCGACTGGGTTTTAGCCATGGGGGGTCAAAACGCGGTGACAACCCGGTCGCAAAACACCTGACAATCCAGCCGCAAAAATAAAATAGCTTTACATTTTTCATGCACAAGATTCAGAATTCTAAACACCAGCTTCTCCCTGTGTCCTGATCAATATTTATCCCTCAACCAGCCTCCCAGATTATCTGGTCATTTTTCTGACTGCTGTTTGTGGGATCTCCCTGTGCGAGAATTGGCTGCTGTCTTTCCCTACAACAATGACTGCACTTCAAAAGTAATTCATTGACTGTGAAGTGTTTTGAATATCCTGAGGTTGTGTCAGGTCCAACATGAAGGCAAGTTCTTTCTTTCATTCTTTAATCAGCACGGATGTCCGAGCAGCACATCACAAACAATTATTTGAAGAAACAAGGGAAGATAAAGGAAATACAACTAACATAACATAAGAACTAGGAGCAGGAGTAGGCCACCTGGCCCCTTGAGCCTGCTCCGCCATTTAATAAGATCATGGCTGATCTGATCATGGACTCAGCTCCACTTCCCTGCCCGCTCCCCATAACCCTTTATTTCCTTATGTCTCAAAATTCTATCAATCTCCGCCTTAAATATATTCAATACTCAGCCTCCACAGCTCTCTGGGGCAGAGAATTCCATAGATTTATAACCCTCATAGAAGAAATTCCTCCTCATCTCAGTTTTAAATGGGAGGCCCCTTATTCTGAGACTATGTCCCCTAGTTTAAGTTTCCCCTACGAGTGAAAATATCCTCTCTGCATTCAACCTGTCAAGCCCCCTCTATCATAAGTTTCAATAAGATCACTTCTCAATCTTCTGAACTCCAATGTGTATCGGCCCAACCTACTCAACCTACCTTCATAAGTCAACCCCCTCATATCTCTGGAATCAACCTCGTGAACCTTCTCTGAACAGCGTCCAATGCAAGTATATCCTTCCTTAAATATGGAGACCAAAACTGTTTGCAGTACTCTAGATGTGGCCTCACCAATATCCTATACAGTTGTAGCAGGACTTCTCTGCTTTTATACTCTATCGCCCTTGCAATAAAGGTCAACATTCCATTTGCCTTACTGATTACTTGCTGTACCTGCATACTAACTTTTTGTGTTTCATGCACAAGGACCCCCAGGTCCCTCTGCACTGCAGCACTTTGCAATTTTTCTCCATTTAAATTATAACTTGCTTTTCTATTTTTTCTGCCAAAGTGGATATTGATGTGGTATAGATCTAAGAGATTGGTGACAAACATCATAACACTTGAAATGAGGGGAAATGTGGCCAAAAGGCTATAGAGATGGTCGGAGAGCAGAAAGCAAAGGATTGGGGGAAAAAGAAAGTGCTTGAGAGTTGAAAGATATGGTAGTTGTGTTCCACAGGGGTCTATGCTGGCACTGTCCTTATTTGCTATATAGATAAATGATCTGGACATAGCAATTGAGGTAACAATATCAAAATTTGCGAAACTGAAAGATATGGCACATTGTGACAAGGTTGAGAGAATGTAGGAGGACATAGATCGACTGGCAGGTAGATGATAGGGTGATGCAGAACAATGTAAAATAATGCATCTCGAATGTATGAACAGGAAAAGGAAATACACCATAATTGTTTAGATTTTAAATGGAATGGAGCAGAAATAGGGGCTTTGGGAAGCAGATACACAGGTCATTAAAGGGTTGCAGTGCAAGTAGTTAAGGCCATTAAGAAGGCAGTCATTGAGTATATCCACGACAGTGATCAATAGATTTTTGGATATTAAGGGAATCAAAGGATAGGGTGATAGCGCAGGAAAGTGGAGTTGAAATAGATCAGTTATGATATTGAATGGTGGAGCATGTTCAAGGGGCCAAATGGCCGACTCCTGCTCCTATTTCTTATGCAAACAGAATCTTTGGTGTTGTACCTAGAGTCACAAAATACAAAAGCAAGGAAAGATTGTTGAACTTGTACAATATCTTAGTTAAGCTGCTGTTTAGAGTATGGCATGATATTTTTGGGCACCCAGTTTTAGGAAGATCTAGTAATGGGTAAAGGTGCAGGTTCGATTCACTAGGAAGGAGAGAGCTTCAAGTACATGGGGCTTTTTTTCTCTGCAATTGAGAAGATTAAGGAGTGACCTGATAGAAGTCGTCAAGGTTAGGACTGTGGTAGATTGTTTCTACTCGTCAGTGAGATGGCAACAAGAGGGCACAAGCTTAAGGCTACCAAAAGAATTAAAGGAGAGGATAGAAAAAAAATGCTTTGCTTCAACAGTTGTTTGGGGCAAAGTATTCCACATTACAGGTTGAACCTCCCTTATATGGAATTCCTTGGGACTTGACCTGTTTTGGATAAGGGATTTTTCTGGACGAGGGGTGGTCATGTTACATTGGATGGTACAGGTACTGAGCAAGGGGATATCGGGGCAGCCTGGCTTGGGGCTGGGAGTGCGGCAGAGAGATCATGGGGGGAGGGGGGGGGCGGGGCGACGGTGGATCGCGGGGTCAGGCCAGCAATTGTGGGAGTCAGCAGTGATCAAGGACTTCAATTTGTTCATGTCGGAGTTCTGCGCATGTGTCACTCAGTGGCCAGGAATGGTTCTGGAAAAGGGATCGTTCTGGTTAAGGGATTTCTGGATAGGGGAGCTTCAACCTGTGTAACCACTTTGTGAAGAATCTATAAAATTCATTTAAAAGGGATTTTTAAAAAAATGAGCATATTAACAAGCATGGGTATCAAATAGGAGCGGGATTAGAAAGGTAGCTCATGTGGGAGCACATCGTTGTCCATTTGCAAAGTGAAAGGGGGAGGAATTTTAATATAAATTAGATGATTTAATAAACAATATGAATACTAGTGCCTTTTTGAAATGCAATGTCACCTTTACCAATGATATAAATTTGTCAGATTACATCATTTCAGAACAGGTTCAATTTTCAAGGTAATTACCAATTAATATTTTGCAGCACAAACTTGAAAGATGATGAATTAGGTTAATCTACCATAAAATGAAAAGCCTCTCTGCAGAACAGGGTTGCTGATTTGTGTGTAGCAATACATCCTAGAAAATCCTGGAAAAGTCGCATAAACCAATCCATCATTCAGTTGTTACAGATGGCAGAAGTACAATAAACGTCTCCATTTTATTTATTTTTTGCTTTATGTCTGAATCCATCATACATTTCTCAGTTTCAGAAGCCAATGTTTATACTTTGTTTTTTATGTGTCCTTGGAGTTAAATCAGAAAGAATAAAGAATAAAGCTTTAACTCCTTGATGCGTACAGGGAAAAAAATCCTTTTGATGGGATGATCTTGCATTAAAAAAACATTATGAGCGGTGATAAAAGGCCACAGTTAAAAAGACTTGAGGAATTTTTTTTTTATATATATATATACAAATTTGTCCTCCTTTTCCAGAGCAGAATATTTGACTTTTCTCTGGAACTACAAGATGTCTTTCACTTCCCCCAGAAAAAGTCTCTCTCCTCTGATCAACGGAGAATGCACGGTATTGAGCAGCAGTTCCTTTCAGGGAGATAAGGGGTGTCAGAGTGCATGCCCAGCCAAGAGTGCAAACGGTGGTCAGAGTAAGCGAATAAAGCAAGCACAAATGACCAATACCATTTGGCAAGATACTGTTCAGAAAAGGCAGTATACCAGATGGACAAGGTCACAATTTCAATTACAACTGGCTGTACAAGGTGGCTCCAATCACAGTATTACAACAGTTCTCAAGCAAGATTTGAAAATGAGGATAGAAGGACAGACTTGCATTTCCGTACTACCTTTCGTGCCCTCATGACAGCCTATCGCACTTCACAATCCAATGTTTTACTTTTGAAGCGTGGTCGCTGTCATGCAGCATGCAGCTGGTTAATTTGCACATTGCAAGGTCGCACAAACAGAAAATGAAGTAAATGACTAGCTAATCGGGGTATTTTTTGGTTCATCTTAGTTGAGGGATAAACCTGAGTCAGGACACGAGCAGAACTTTTCTTGAAATTGTGCCATGCAATCTTTTATGTGAAACAGAACCGACAGCTGGTGCCTCTGTTTAATGTCTCATCTAAAAGATGGCACTTCCAAAAATGCAACTCTCATTGCATTAAAGTGTGAGCTTAGATTATATGCTCAAATTCATAGTGGACCTGATAAAGAGGGCGAGTGCACAGTCACCACCAGGACCTGGATTCAAATGAAGTTTCCATTGACTATAAGCCTCCTACATGAAATAAGCTTGGGCAGTCGCAACACGGTCCTTATTGGAGGTGGATCCATACACTAGAACGTCCCACAAATTGGGAGCAATTCAACATCACTAAGATGCCCGAACAACTCTTTGGAAAGAGGCAGAATTTAGACTGGCACAATAGAAATTGTTTGAAGGTTAGGGTTAAGAAATGTTGTTGATTTGAATGGGAGCTCTGCTCTGCAGCTGGCCATGTTCTAACAGATGTGGGAGCACTCGGTGTTGACCTGCTGTACAAAATGTGCATGATTTCCCTGCAGTAACATCCTTCATCTTTAAGAGAAACAAGAAAATAAAGTCTCCAAAAAATACTATGCAGTTAATACAGATCTTTCCCTCCCTGCCCCCAACCATCTTTAGTTAATATGATGCCAAACCTCCTTAATCAAGCTCAACGACTCCACAAGGAACCAACTGTCACTATTGGATGATGATTTAGCAGATTACAAATCTAGCCAGAACATTATTGTTGCAACTAGTCTGGGCCTCTTTATACAAACACTAGTCACAATTCATCACACAATTTATGGCCACAATGTACAAAATTGAAATTGTCAACATTTTTCATGAATACCGCTGAAAATGTCAACATTTTGGATGCTATGATATTACAATGTCATTCAATCCCATTTGGAAACTCAAGTTTTTCCACACAACAATCTAGTCAAACTTAATTTTATGCATTTTTATTTGCATCAGCATTTTATTGCTCATTTACTGATGCCAAACACACCAGCATGCGAACAGGACTGACATACACTGATACAGGAACTAATGAAAGATATGAAACTAGATTTGATTCGAGACATGAACGAAGACGTCATAATTTGTCCCAGGTTTATTGTGTGGGCACGTGTTGGATATCAGCACAGGGATCATTAGGAGGCAGTTACAGTGCCGATTTTGTGTTACTGTGAAGTGGTTGTCACTTTGCTGTAATGCCAAAGAGTGGCCATACAACTAGAGTCAGGTTGTGATCAGAGTCTAGAATGTAGCAAAGTGTAAAGCCCTCATGGAGGGATCCCACACCACTTTGGACCAATACCATATGGAGTATAATGCGTAGTGTCTAGCCAGATTTTTTAAAAAGGTGCTCAAGGGATCCACTGGACTTCTTGTACACTTGATACACGTAAGCAGATTTTTTTTCTTCTAAGTGTACACGCCCACTTACACACTCAAAACGGCATGATTTAGCAGTTGGGGAACATAAATCACATGTTGCCACTTGCAAATCAGTTCGACAGCTATTCACTCCTGAATGGTAACAGTACAACTGCATCCTAGGATTACTGCTTTCTTTATCCGGTAAAAGATGTTCAACTGCCATGTACAAACAAGTTATTATCATGCTATGGGTAAGGCTGTGGGTGGGGGTTTGGAGGTAGATTGTAAGTAAACATCATCTGCAGATAAGAAACTAATATCATTGGCCTAGAAATCCCGGCCTTACCGGGTCTGTACTGAGTGTGTATGGACCTGGGAAGGCTTCGCAAAAGTCGGTTTTCAGTGAGCAATGCGCATGCGCTGAAAACCAGCTTTTCCAATCTGTCAAGCTCGAGCTTCATGGCAGCCAGGACATTTGCATGGGCAAGATTGCGGTATTTACCCATATCTTGCCCAGTGGATGTCCTGAAAACTCTTGCGCCTGATAAGAGCAGGCGCATAGCCTACTTTTACAGGCGCAAGAGTTTTAAAACATAAAAAACATTGTAAAATAAAATTTTAAAACCACATTTTGTTAAAAACCCTGCCCACTAAGCTAAGTTTATTTTAAACCATAATTTAAAAAAAAAACTTAAAAAAAAATCAGAAATGTATTCTTTTTTAATAAGACATAAACAACTTTAATTTAAATTAATCTTAAATATGTTGTGTACTTTTCAATTTTTTATTTTTGTTTTGGTGTTGAGGGGTGGTGTTTCTCAATCATAATAATGAGCACTCCAAATTATGGAGTTATTATGAATGAAAAAATATTGTACCTGGATTGGCTGCCCAGTGCCATGTGACTCCAGCTCCAGCCTACGGACGTCCTGATGTGCACGCGCTCCGATGCGCAGGACCGGGATCTCCCGTGGGTGCAGCAGGAAGAGGTAGGTGCGCATCTTTAACTTTTTCAGATGATCGCCCGAGGGAAAACCTCGACCGCGATTTCTAGGCCATTGTTTTGCTCAGGTGATCTTTGCTAGTTTATATAAGATTGGAAACAGTACTGAGAGCTCAAAAGCAATGTTAGATACACATACTAAAGCAAAGGAAAGGGCAGGTAAATCAAATATTATACACTGCTGCAACTAAACACTCACCACTTTACATTGCAATTAACAATCTACTCTCCAATTACTGTTGGAAATGTGGAGGACTGGACTTTGGACTCCCCATTTTCTGCAAGTGTCAAGTCTTGAAGGATATTTGGATCCAGGTGGCATAGGTAACAAGCCAGAACTCTTTTTGTGAAAAAAATTAAAACATTAAATCATTAAATCGTGTCCCCCCGATCTGGGGGGCACACCAAACATTTCCAAGGCCCTTTTTTTGTGTGTTTTTTTTGGGTTTTTTTGTGTTTTTGTTTTTTTTTAAAGTTTTTTTGGGGCACTAAAATCATTTTATTTTCTCCAAGTGCCCCCTATAAAAGGGGAGGGGGACACTAAAAAACACCGGCAATTAAAACAAATTAAACTTTAAAACATAAAATCAAATTAAAATTTGGTTGCCGGGCGTGACGATGCACTCCAGTCCCTCTGGTGCCCACCTCTCGGTAACAAGCCAGATTATTGGACTCACCATTCCATAATCAACTCCAAAATGGCATGCATTTTTTAAAAGGCTGACATTCCTGGAACCAAAGCGATAATATCACTGAAATCGAATTTTTGATTAACAAGTGCTAAGAATTGACTTTCTGTTCTCTTGTTTAATTTTCCAAACTATGTGCAATAGGTAATTTGTCTGGCCGATTCCCTTGCTACTAACTCGTTAGGCTACAGTTATAGGAATAATATTTGTGGAATAATGAATTGTTTGCAGGCCAGAATTAGATTACCAACTGCACAATGGTCAAGGTCACCGAGATCAGGAGCTGAGGAGCCCTGCAGCTGTGTGCTGGGCACATGTAGAGATTTCTACTCGACTGGCTCAATTTCCAGGTTGGGAAGTTAGAAACATAGTAAATTTATTTTTAGATTTCAAGAGCTGGATTTCCAGCTCATTTGCGCCTCGGTTAGTGTCCTGGCAGGGCGTGAAATGCTGTTTTTGGGCTTTATGCCAGGCGTCGAGGATTTACCACCCGGGTGGAAGATTCGGCTATTGGTTTGTGCCGGCACAAAAAAAACTTACCGCGCCGTCCACCGTTTTTAGCGTGACGATGACGTCAATCTTCGTGCAGCGCTGCGCTAGTGCCCTGGATGGAACATTCAGTCTGAACGCCTCATTTAACACCCGCCCCAGGAAACGCCTGAAAAAAAATCAGGCGGCCCCAGGGTGTGGCAGGTGGTATTGGCAGCATTTTTAAATGGAGGGATGAGGATCCCACATCACAAGTCACATTGACTACAACGGTTGCGCACATAATGCTGTGTGAAGCTCCAACTTGCAAACTTCACTTTTATCTGCCATTACAGTGCCCTTACAACTTCAGTGAGAGAAGTTAATAGGAGTCTTACTAGTTCACCAGCGTATCATGCTCCATGCTATTGCCAGGTGGTGTCAAGCTAGAGGAAGGACTGTTGGCCATGTCGACCCATGGATGATGAGAGGCCGAAGACATCTGGCGAGGGGGGCTTAACCCCCCCCCCCCACCCTCAACGGGTTTCCAGACACCAACGCTCAGACCTCCAGCTCTCTGAGGAGCTGTGTGTGTGAGAGAAAGCTGTGCTTCCGAAAGGAAGTGCTGACAGAGATATGCCATCTCCTACAGGCACACCCATGCCTGCACCACTCTGGAGGCAGCCTTCAATACTCCCCTCAACAGGTATCCGAATTCTTGTGATGTGCTGCATGTTGCACAGCTTGGCCATCATGAGGGGCCAGGCATTGCCAGTGGGGATTGCATGCCCACCTCAGAAGGAGGACGACGATGAAGAGAAGCCTGGCGAGGCCCCCATTGGATAGCCACCCATCCACGGGGGAACACCAATGCTCCTCCAAATCACATTTTCGCCAAAACTTGCAATCAGAGGCATAAACTGTTTTCAGGCGTTAATGTTAACATCCCATCATGATTAACGGCCCGAAATCCAAAAAGCCCAAAGTTCAGTCCCAAGACAGTGTACTTTTAAAACATAGATCAGATTCCTGAATTATATTAGCACTTTCATGTTGATACATACCCACGTCTATGTAGCAGTATTATGTACCTTAATCAGAGTGGGAGAGAATTATAATGTGGCACAGTCTGGCAGTGGTATGTTCACTTTCTACTGAGAGCACAGCAGTGAACAAAGCTCTTCAGAAGTTGTCTGGATTCCTGACTATCATTTATATTACAACAGTCTGAAAACAATGAGGCAGAGCAACACTTTCATGACTGACATAATCTCCAACTTGAAGAGAACAGTGAAAGAGTGAAGACAAAATTATTTAAATGGGAATCATATTAAATGGGCAGAATAACTAGACGGGAGTGCTGTACATCATTCTAATCATTATATCATGCACAAGTAACAAATCACCTTTCTAATAACACTCTTTTGAAATGACATAATCGAAAGCGTTTGGCAAACAAAATAAAAGTCTATTTCTCCGTGGTGTAAATATCTGCCTAAATATCAGATTTGGCAGTAAAATTATTTTGCCAACTGCAATCTCAATGATCTTGGTCATAAACATGTCATGATGCTCCAATCTGTCTTCCTTTCTTTGCCCTTGAAATTTTGCCTTTATTTCACTATTCCTCTTAACCTTCAAATTCCCCCCCTTCTGTCTTCACATCTGTACTTCCTAAAGCTATGGAAGCTGTTTTTAAATCTCAAATTATCCATCATCCACGATCACGAGTAAGATTTTCGGCACAGCCTTTAGTCAAGTTTTTATCCTACTTTAGGCACCTCTTTCTTCCATTCAATGACCTCTACATATCATTCAACCTCATCCACTCTCGCCGATGATTCTACCCTTCATTCATTAACTTCCTTCCAATTGCACACCCTCAGTACCAACTACCAGTTGCCTTCTAGTGTAATGGCTGAATCACTGCATCTTAATTTCCGCATTACCCTTCAATAGCTCAGTGAAAATAGCTCCTTTCCAATCTTCAAAGACACAGCTTCTCTGGGACTGCTTAATGAGTGTCAAGTCGAAAGACGATAGCTAACATGTGCATTTTTGTTTTCATTTGAAACTCTAGAAGCAAAATGTAAAAAACCATTTACAATATTTTGTAGTGCTTCACCTATTATAATGATGTTTCACCTATTAAATCTATGGTAGTTTTTGTTAGACAAATAATGAATAATTTAGCAGGACAGAGTTTAAAGTAGGCATCGGTTTCGACCCATAGGACCCTTTTTCAGTGTTAATTCAATTCACGTTTCTATTGACTTTAATCTTCTGAGCCCTTGTCTGATGTTCAACCCCTATCAGAAATACTTAGTATTTAGTAATCATTGAATATTTTGGATTCTTTATTCATTAGGTTTTATTTACATAAGGAAGTCTCAAATCAAAAGAAAAGGCAGTCAATGAACCTCACAGAATGGACATGTTTGTTTGCCATCTCGGCTATGATTGAGTGCTATGTCAGAGGAGCACAAAAATGGGAAAGTAGCCAACAAGGATGATTAATATTTACATAGTTAGTTAAACTAATTTCTACATGGTTCAGTTTATGCTACTGAACATGGTAAATTGCACGACAAATATTTGAAGATTAATCAACTGAATCATTTTTGGGGAGATTGTGACAAGGAAGAACATGTCAATTCAAAATGCAAGATTTCTTTTAAGACCAGTTGGATTTAAGACAGGAGACAAGTCATGAATGCAGTGTCCAAGTACACCATTTTAACTGTGTGTATTCGATACAAGTGCGGCACTGTATTACTAGGGCACTGTATTGGTGCGGCACTGTATTGGCAATGAAAACAATCATGATGACGGAAAAAGCTGTTGCAAGTAAGCGATTACATTTAAATTAGAAACATACTATTTGGGGTATCTAATTCTGTGGTAGTCCAGCGAGAGATCCCAATTTCTATGCCAGATAAGTGGAATTAGTATAGATTGGTCCTTCCAAAGAATCTTGCTGGTCTAGACCATCAATGCACTCAACACATCCAGGTTTTGGATGGTCATCCATCCCTGTTACTTTCCATTGCATTTCAAAAACAACTAATTGCACTTTAGAAGTATGATATCTGAAGCTTGTGCTTCAAGGAGGCAGAAGACATCCAAATCACAAGTACAAAACAATTCTAGGAAGCAATGTTATACATAGAAATAATTTTGGTCCAATATATTCAAACATATGTCATGCTTGCACTGTCAACAGCATTCAGTAGGATGGTTTTGTGAAGGAACACAGATTATGGTTCTCAAAATAGATTCAAATAATGGTTTGGCCGAAGCATAATTTTGTTCAGCATAATCAGCTTTACAACAGCATGAGATTGAATAAAGTTTAAGGTGTGGATTTTGCAGCTTTGGAACATGCTGATGTAGATTTCTGTAAATGCAAAAACAAAGCCCTGTGGCATCTAATATACCACAAAATTCAACATTTAGGTTACTTGGAAATTAGTTTACAAATTCACAATACTCAGGAAGACTAGGGTCAGTGTCTTTATACACATACAAATGTAACTGTTCAACCAAACCTTACTTTGGTTTGGCTCTTGTCATTGCACCACATGATTCCATTATTACAACACCAACAATGCATTATTTATTACTTATGCATTGAAATTTACAGGATGTGGCAGCCACATCACTATGCCCAGGAACTAAAAGGAAAACATTAACAATATTTTGCTTAACTGGGTTACAGAAGATAAAGCCGTATTAGATCTTTTCTCGACTGTATTAAATCTTTTATGCTAAAGGCTTTGGGAAAATTTCTCATTTTAACTTCACTAAATTCTGTGCCAGTACAGTACCTGTACATTTAAATGAATAACGATTTGAACAGCTATTAACTAATGAAAAAAATCCACACCATTTCATAAATGCCCCAAGATTCCTGCCAATACTTCTACAGGTGTCCTTATAAAGGTCCACTCATGATTTTTACATATGCACACCAGCCCATTTTACATAGGTTAATAGGAATTTCATTGAGCAACAGAAAATTAATTAATAGGCCACACTCGAGGTTCAAAGTTAATAGTTACTGAGAATCATTCTGTAATTGCCGCAGTGTCAAGGAAAATACACTGCTAATACTGACTGTCAGCAATTAGCTATTCGGCCCCTCTCTCACTCCTTGCCATTTTCTTCTGATTACCCAAGCCATGAATTATATAGTATTACTTTATTAGGTACTGTTACAAATTCGGGTTTGCCATAGATATCTTGTTAGGAGCAAGTGACACTGCTGAACCTGTGAGCAGTTTACTTTATGAGAGTTGACTCACACTGCCCTATATCTACTTGTACAACTGCATAACTCAGGGACAAAACAAGAGCATCCCCTTGTGATCTGAACCGGATAATCCAGTCTTTCACACGAATGCTGCTTCAACCTCTCCGAAATTATGATGGACTAAGTTATCACCAGGTTTGAAGTGTAAAATTGCTTTATTTCACAGTCAGGTGAATCTAGAGAGCAACAGTTAGGATCAAGGTGATTTTGTGTAATGATACAAAGTAAAGGTACCCAACATCAGTGGATCATCTTTCTTGACTTACACAAGAGGTCTTCTAATTGTTCATCTGACATTTCTGACTTTCTAAATCTGCCTTAGCAAACACACCTCAAAGCTTTTCTTTATATTCTTTATATATTCAAAAGGGAGTTAGATGAAGTCCTTACTACTAGGGGGATCAAGGGGTATGGCGAGAAAGCAGGAAGGGGGTACTGAAGTTGCATGTTCAGCCATGAACTCATTGAATGGCGGTGCAGGCTAGAAGGGCCGAATGGCTACTCCTGCACCTATTTTCTATGTTTCTATGTTACCAAGACCTGACTGCTCACATGTGGATCTTTTCCATACCCACAGGAATTTTGAGCTTGGGTCAGGGGATGGGCAATGTGCTTTGCATTGGTATCTCTAACTTGTAGCATGAGTGAAAATATACCCACTATTAGTAGCAAGGGAAATAAGGGAAATGGATGGAGTTGCAATGGTGAGGAGCACAGTTGGAAGCTATCAGCTGGGAGTCTTCCACCTTCCACAGGCTTGAGGGGTTGAATCCTTCAGTGCTACAATTTCTACAATTGTACACTTACTATTTTGGTAAAGAGGACACCACCGCAGGTCGGGAGTATAAAGAACTGGAGCAGGTTCGACAGCTTCCAGCGCGAGTCGTCCCAAGTGTGTGACAATTTTGAGGTGAGCGACTGGGTGACATCATCAAGGCCCAGGTCGCTGGTTGGAGCGTGGGCTGGAACATCGGCGGGGCCCAGGCACAGCGGAGGAGCGGCAAATGAGGGTACGGGGCCCAGAAGAGCCGAGGACCCAGGGGCAGCACTAGGTACGTGCAGCAGAACAGGTCGCCAGTCATCCTGGTTAACCCTTGCCAATGGATAAAGGCCTAGCTCAGTCAAGCCCGTGTAGTGGCTGGTGTGCAACGGTCACCACAAGTTTAAAAAAATCCACGCACAGGCATCTTCCACCCCTGAAGTTCAGGACTGGAATATCGAGACCTTCACTGAAGCATCTATGAGCTCATCCCTTTTGGTGTGGAAGCAAGTCATCCTCGTTCGAGGGACCGCCTATGATGATGATGATGATGAAAGCCCACAGAAATCGCATAAGCCAATATTTAGACAGGATAACCACTTGGATGAGGTTGAAATATGAACAGATTTTACATTAACTATTTTGTTGCTATTGTAGATGTTCATTGTTGCCAGCTACTTACCTTATGAATGTAAACAACAACTTGTATTTATATAGCACCTTTAACGTAATGAAACATCCCAAGGAGCTTCACAGGGGTATTATGATATAAAAAACATTTTAATTGACACCGAGCCGCACAAGGAGAAGTTAAGGCAGGAAAAAGGTAGGTTTTAAGGAGTATTTTGAAGGAGGAAAGAGGTGTAGAGAGGCAAAGAAGTTTAGGCAGATAATTCCAGAGCCTAGGGCCTAGGCAATCTATCATAGGCTGTCCCACCTGTGACAGAGACTGTAATTCCCGTATTGGACTGTTCAGCCACCAGAGAACCCAGTTTTAGAGTGGAAACAAGACTTGCTTCCACTCTAAAAGTGGGTGCTCAGGTGGATGAACAGTCCAATACAGGAATTAAAGTCTCCGTCACAGGTGGAACAGTAGTTGAAGGAAAAAAAGAGTGGGTGGGGAATCTGGTTTGCCACACGCTCCTTCCGCTGCCTGCTCTCGGCGACGAGACTAGAAGTGCTCAGCGCCCTCCTGGATACTCTTTCTCCATTTAGTGTGGTCTTGGGCCAGGGATTCCCAGGTGCTGGTGGGGATGTTGCAACTTTATCAAGGAGGCTTTGAGGTTATCCTTAAAAAGTTTCCTCTGCCCACCTGGGACTCGCTTGCCATGTAGGAGTTCTGAGTAGAGCGCTTGCTTTGGGAGTCTCGTGTCGGGCATGCAGACGACGTGGCCCGCCCATTGGAGCTGGTAGAGTATGGTCAGTGCTTCGATGCTGGCCTGATCGAGGACACAGACGTTGGTGTATCTGTCCTCCCAATGGATTTGCAAGATCTTGCGGAGGTAGCGTTGGTGGTATTTCCCCAGCGCTTTGAGGTGTCTACTGTATATGGTCCATGTCTCTAAGCCCTATTGGAGGGCAGGTCTCATTACAGCCCTGTAGACCATATGGATCTGAGGTCCTGGTCTTCGAACACTCTCTTCCGAATGCTGCACTGGCACACTAGAGGTGGTGTTGGACCTCGTCGTCGATGTCTGCGCTTGCTGATAGTAGACTCCCAACAGAAGGCATGGCCATCAATGGTTGAGCGATTATAATCAGGGATGCTCAAGAAGACAGAATTAGACCCCTGACTCAAATTCACAGATTAAACAAACAAAATGAGCACCTCTTATAAACAGAAACAGCCTAAAATACCACAGTTCTGTTTTGACAGTAAAAAAGATTGTAAAGTCGCAAAGTGGTCAGTACCATCTCCCTTTTGTTTTAAGACTACGAGATTAAGAGGATATTGATGTAAACTCTGCTTTTTTTTACCCGAGTAGCTCCCATATTGACTCTTTTAAGGGTTTATATATAGTAATACTTTTGCGTTCGCTAAATAGATCCTTTGTTTCTCCATCCTTTTGCAATTTTGCAAAGAGCTTGGTCAATAAAGCTCAGACTGTAATATGCCTGTTCTAGACAAATTAGGTTTTCTAGGAAATAATGTATTTAGCTTTAATCTTTCAAAAAGATCATGTAAAGGGTGCTGTGATCAGGAGTTTCTGGTTTTGTAAAGAGACATCTAGGATTATCAATACATCTATTTGGTAGTAACTTATTTGCAATCCTTTACCATGTTACTGAGTAGTTTTGAAAACACCAAACGATCTTAGTCTATTTTAAAAGAAAAACCTCACCCGCCAATTATAGTGAGCAGTTATGGCAATGACGTAGATCTGCCTAAATGTTCATCCAGGTGTAATGACATCGTGAAAGCAGACTACTGTAATGGTTTCAGCAGAACTATTTTAGGAGCAGGATGGCAAGGTTGTTACATACAAACTCTGGCAGAACTTTGCACCATTTATTCTCTTCAAAACCTATGTCACTGAAATAATTAGAGCAGACTGCTAGCCTGCTGCCATGTTACAAAGCACTGTTACAACTTGTTAAAGCCTTAAGTGTTGGTCGGTCTTCACAATGGCTGTTCACCTCTCAGCAGAATGACAGATTTTATTTCAAAGGGATCTTTTCTCTTAGTTTGATCACATTTATGCATCAAAATACTCAAGTCGTTATGAGATGTTTTACAGCACAAGACTCCAACTCATTTTTATAAACCAGTACATTAAAAAAAATGCATTTATATTGCAACTCATCATATTCATTGAAATGTCTCAAAGCACTTCACAGTGCTTGGCATAAATTGCTTGTATTATATAAGCAAACATACAGATGGCTGACAGCTTCTGCAGTATTACCATCTACGTGAACTACATTTTATTGGAGTAGTGGACAAGAACTTTGCAAGCTCGCCATCTCCACACAACAGCTATATCATCTTAAATGGTGGTTCCAAATTTCCACAGCGGCCCTCCTGATCCCCTGATGTAACTCCGGCAGGAAAATGGCAGAACTCCAGTGGAACTTCAGATCCAACAACATTTAATTTGGGACGTCCAAATATTAAAGAAAAGGCAATTCAATTTTACCCAAGATTGGGCGGCACAGTGGGCCAGAGATTGAATCCAGTCCAGGTTGGTGGAATGGAAGTCTCTTCTGACAGCTGTAGTGTCCCAAGTGAATTTGGACAATCAGCAGCCAGTTCTTAATTGGCATAGGGTCAAATTGGAAAACAATTAGCTTATCATGTTCATTTCTTCTGTAGACCATGTGCAATTTTATATTACACATTTCAACCAACCTCACAAAGGTCATGGGCAGCCCGAGCTTCCAGGGAGGGTTAAACGCCATTTAATTTCTTCCCATCTCCCAAAGGTGAATAGAATAAAGCCTTGGAATATTATTCCCATCTCAACTTATTCTTTTCAACTCCGACCAGTTGCATAATTTAGAACAAATTCTCAGACTGGCTACTGTAGGAAATAGAAACCCTCACATTGATCGATAGGGAGTTCTCGTCTGAGGTTAGGGTTCAGGCATTTTGTTAAGACAGAGTGGACCGTGTTTTAGCTTTGCACCAGACCTGGTGTATCAGACCTTTGAATTCCTAATTCTGGCAGAGTTATTTTCCACTTTTAGAAAACATAATTATTTATTTCAATGCCAAAGAAAATTTATTGGCCCGGAAATTGCTGGAACGTTTCCGTGGGACTTTGGCACTATGCCATGTTGTTCTCCTTGAGGAAATCCATGTAGAATTAATTTGTGTCAATTTTATGCTGAAATATCGCTACCCACGAATTTCTTCCAGTGTTTGCACCGCTTTAGGGATACGCCCGCTGAAACCCACTGCCACTCATTTATATAGCTCTGCTGTACACACCCCCACCACATGCAAAATACCAAGTCAATGATTTCCCACATTTATTTTTTAAATTCTTAATGAGACCAACAAGTGTTGGCAGTCTCAGTGCACCTGAAATTTTTCAGACCTTAACCCCCTCCCCCCATTCACTCTGAAGAACGAAGCAGCAGAAAGGCCTTCCCAACAGTGACACCCCAACTCTGCAAACTAATGGGAGGAGGAGTAGCAGAGGCATGAAGCTCAGAGTGAGGCAGCATGGCAGAAGACACCAGCACAGTCACAAGTACTGCTCTTGGTTGTTTAATGCTAGATTTTTGTTGTGTATGTATATACCCTGTACATTCAATGTCCAGTTACATAAGACCAATGAATGTATCTTTACACTGTATACAGTATGCCTGTACCACCAGAGGGTGCAACTGGTGGAGACCTATAGGTCACCTGTACACCGCAGGCAACCAGGTATAAAAGGGAGCCCACCTTACTGTAACCTCATTCAGGAGCTGCAATAAATGGACGAAGGTCACAACAGTTCAAGTGCAATACCTTACCTCATGGAATCATTACTAGAGTGCTTACAGACACTACACTTTTATATTGTGGCGTAGGCCAATGACCTCTGCAGGAAATTTCGGCACAAGTTCCCGTCAGCAAGACTGGTGCAGAAACAGGCATAAATTTTGACGTCATTCTTCAGAAGTGCAATTTGGGGAAATGGCTTTTCCATTCGGTGAATTTTTTTTTTTTTATGTAGGATTTTGCTAACCTTACTGGCAGAAACTTGGTCAGTCAGAACTTATTTATGTTTATGCTTATTTTGTGCTCCTCATCTGACTTAATGGCCATTTATCTTGTTCCAGCTCAGAAGAGTGCAAAACTGCTGGAAATTAAGTACATCAGCAACTTGGTTTGGTATGATACACCGATACGGCTATTTCTGGATCTTCAAATACAGATTTGTAGATCCCACGCATTATGGCAAAGTACTGGTTCTTATAATCAACATCTGAGCTTTTCCCCCTCACTGTAAACTACAATTTAAGCTGCAAAAATTGTCTGCATTGTCTGCTTGTTTAGATTGCATTCAAAGGTTACATTTAATTATGGCTTAGATCTTCTTTATACTGGCATCAATTAAATAAAGAATGAGACTATGATGTAGTGGTAGCATTCTCGCCTCGGAGTCAAAAGGTGTAGGATTCGAGCCCTGTGCCAGACAACCCCAGTACCTGGAGACTGGAACATGGGGCTCAATTTTGTCCAACCCCTTTTTTCGGCGCACTTACCTGAAGTGCGCTGACTTTGCGCGCTGGAAACGGCACCGGAAAAAAATCGCCCCATCCTGGCCGCTCTTCCGAGTCCCCGGAGTCCCAGCGTGGCGTGCATTGTGAAGTGGGGGGCGGAGCAACAGGCCAGCGCCGAAAACAGTACCGACACCTGCGCGCATGCGCAGTGAAGCCTGCACGCATGCTCCTGCCCTCCCAGCATGTCCTGCGGGCTGTGAGCAGGACCCGATGCTCGCAGCCCCTATACCCGGCCGAAGGGACGCCCTGAGCTCGCCGCACCCTATCTCTGGCCGAGTGGCCTCCTGCAACGGCCGGCCGGCCAGCCGGCCGACTGAGTTCCCAGGCCGAGGTAGGACTTCAATTTTACTTTTCATGTATTGATGGTTGTGCTTGAGAGTTTTCATTGGGGGGGGGGCGAAAAGGAGGAGAGTTTTGGGGCAGGGTGGGGGGGGAGGGGGGAGAAAGAGAGACTGTTTTGATGGTGGGGGGGGGGACTTTAAAAAAAACTTAATTCTGGCATAAAGGTAGGACTTCTACTTTTTATTTGTTATTGATTGATTGCTTATTACTTTTTGTGGCTTGTTTAGTGCTTTGTAAGTCTTGGTGCAGGTCCTCAGCTTCCTTCTATTTTTTATTTGTTATTGAATGCTTATTTTTGTGCTTTGTTTAGTGCTTTGTAAGTCTTGGTGCTTTAAATGTACTAACCTGCGCCGATTTCTTAACTGCCCGCAAGGTTTTTCAGAGCTGGCCTCATATGCTGACCGAAGTCAATTTGGAGTAAGGTTTAGCTAACCAAAGTGGCATAAAGGGCCAAAACTGGCATGGCTGGGACCGCCCCCTTTTGAAAAAAAAACTTTAAAAAAAATCTGCTGACTTCCTCTGGAGCAAATTTTTTTTTTTGGGGGGGGGGGTTGGAAATGGCATTTTTTAAACTTACGCCAGAAAAACCAACTTACTTCAAAAAAAATTGATGCAAATCATGGCCAAAATTGGGCCCATGGTCTCTAAAGATGGAATTGACATTCAGCAGGGGATCTACTTCCAGATGGAGTGACCACTAGCTCAGTGGTCGGATTTCTGCCTAAATCTCGAGGGGTCAAGCCCCACTCCAGACAGCTCCGGAAAGTAGACGTCAGAGTGCTGGCTCTGAACACTGGATTGATGTCTAGTGGGGGTACTTGTATCCAATGGGAGCGAGTGACACCCCTTTCCCTCCACCACCCCATCGTAAAGGGTAGGTGGGATTCTTTAGCCTTGGTTGCAGGAAAAAGTAAAATTTTCTTTTATCTGAAGATAAAATCTATGAGGAACGTACTCTTACACAGTAAGTGGCTTAAGAATCTCATGTGCAAGACTTGAGGTTAGGACCCACCCTCAGGCAGAACACATTAGATAGACAATTAAATATCCAAATCCTGAGATTTTCGATTTCCCGTGAGGGAGGTTGAAAGATACAGCTGAAGTGAAGCAAAGCTTTTCAACAGCTTCACACCCATCTGTTTAAACTGCCCGAGCCTTGCTTGATGATGGCTGCATGTTCAGTCTCCAGCGGACCCTGCACTCCTCACAGCCGCCTTGCAGAATAGCAACACCAAGCCAGTTAATGTGACAATTATAGCCATACTCATGTTAATAAGATATTTAGCTCAAGAGTTTAATGCTCAGTTGTTAATCCACCTGAGCAGATGAACTAATGGGTATCTGGTGATTTAAATCCACCCCCCGGCCCCCAAACAAAAAATGGCCATATATTCCTTTGAAAGTTCATTAATAGATTGTAACAAGTAACGGCAGATTTGCTTTAAAGTTCATTTCCAATTTCACTTGTCTCACTTACTTCTGTTACTTTCAAGCATCCAGCTCTACTATTAAACAACAGAATACTTCCTTGAGACTCAAAGTGGGAAAAGGTTTCATTCTCCTAAACCTAATGAGTACAAAAAAGTGTGCCTGCACACAAATAAAAAAGGAATTCCTCATTAACTGGTGTCTCCTGGTTAGTCATATCAATAATTGTAGCGTGCAAAAGTAGCACCTTTGCATTAGCTGAAGATCAAGTTTAATCATTTAAATAATTCTAAATTTAATATTTCAGCAAATACAACAAAACCAAAAAAATATTCAATTGTTTTTTCCTCAGAGCAATTTTTCAGGCAGCACCAACATTTCTCTATCTAAAAAAGTGCAAGAAAAATAAGCTGGAAAATTTAATGTGTCTATTTATAATTACAGGAATTGAACCATCAAGCTGCAATAAGTAAGCTTGTTCTAACAATGTAGGCGCTTACAATTCATTAATATCCAATCTTTTAGTCAAAATACAACAGGATTGTATAATCTACTGCTCTGAAATAGATAACCTTTTGCAATGAAGGTTGCCACATCTTTGTGAAAGGATTCACTCTCCTGTTTATATGGAGCTCTGTAGAAACAGTTGTTTGACCAGTGTGGCAGTGAAGTTGGCAGAAAGACAGTACATAAATGAGATACAATAGGTAGGTAAGAATAGAGAGAGAATGAAAAGAGAATGTGACCAGCAGACATTACTACATAACAAACACATTTGCATATAAAGTTATTTCTGTTACTCGAGTCCAGAATGGATCAACAGTATTCTATCAGATAATTTGTAGGAAAAAAAACTGTAAAAGCAAAGCCTGCAAAATATAAAAGGTGCAATTATCTACTCTGAATATGTAATGAATTTCCTGCTGGCAATATAGCTTTGGCACAGGTGAAAAAGAAACATTCATTTATCCTCAATTCTGTTTGGGAATATTTACGCACCCAGTTCCAGGGATGAGTGTTCGGAACAAGGGGACAGGAGGAGGGTATTCATCCCCTCGAGCCTGCTGTGCCATTCAATTAGATCACGGCTAATCTGTACCTCGACTCCATATCCCTTGATACCCTTGAGTAATAAAAATCTATCGATCTCAGTCTTGAAAGAGCCAATTGTCTCAGCGTCCACAGCCATTTGGGGGGAGAGAATTCCAGATTTCAACTACCCTGTGTGGAAAAAGTGCTTCCCACGTTTCCTCTTTACTCCTCTACAGACTCTAGTTTCTCACTGTTTAGATTTATCTTTCTTGATTTTGTTTAGTTTCCCTTCTGTCACATTGTATCCTCCTCGTCTACTGTGAAAACAAATAAAAAATGTGTTCAATAACACTGCCATTACCTTGCTATCTATTACTGTATCACTTGTGCCTGTCTTCAATTGGCCCACATCTCCCTTAGCCAATCTCTTGCTCTTAACATATTTATTTTATATTACTTGCAAGTTTTTTTGTATTCCTTTTTGCAGCGCTGAATATTTTCTTTGTGTCCCTTTGTTGTTTTCTATATTTCTTCCAGTTCTCTGGATTACCACTTTTCATAGCATTTGTAGGTCACTTCCATGAACTTTATGCGGTGATCCTTGCCTCACATGTGGACTCCAAAAGGTGTGTGAAAAAGACAGGATAGCATTTATCCGCAAGAATAAATTCATTAGCAAGAAAAGGCAATTTGGCCCATTACACCTGCTCTTGCTAAAGACCAAGCCAGTGCAGCCAACAGTTCTTGGAGGTAAAGTGTTAGAAGGCATTCTGAAAGAGAGAGGGGCAATGAAACATCTAGATAGATATGGGACAGTAATTCAGTAATAGGAATTCAGCTGTGGCTCAATGAGTAGCACTCTTACCTCTGAGTCAGAAGGTTGTGGGTTCAAAGCCCACTCCAGGAACTTGAACACAAAAAGAAAATCGAGGCTGACACTCCAGTGCTGCACTGTCGGAGGTGCCATCTTTTGTATGAGATGTTAAACTGAGGCCCCGCCTCCCCTCTCAAGTGACGTAAATGATCCCATGGCACTATTTCGAAGAAGAGCAGGGGAGTTATCCCCGGTGTCCTGGCCAATATTTATCCCTCAATCAAAGTAACAAAAAAAACACAGATTATCTGGTCATTATCACATTGCTGTTTGTGTGAGTTGCAAATTAGCTGCCATGTTTCCTACATTACAACAGTGACTACACACTCCAAAAGTACTTCATTGGCTGTAAAGCGCTTTGAGATGTCCAGTGGTCATGAAAGATGCTATATAAATCCAAGTCTTTCTTTCTTTTACAGTAAAGTAGAAAGAAAGATCTTGCCTTTATATAGAGCCTTTCACACCCTCAGGATGTTCTAAACCTCTTCGCAGCCAATAAATTGCTTTTGAATTGTACTCAGTGTTTTGTAGGCAAGCAGAGGGGGGACTTGACATGGGTTTGTGGGAGGGAGGTCTTGCCTAATAAACCGACTGCAGTGCTTTGAAGAAATGACAGACCTGGTTGACAAAACAAATTTTGTGAATTTGGGTCATTTTTGATTTTATCAAGGCTTTTGATATTGTGCCACACAAGTAGTTAGTCTGCAAGATAGGAAGGCTGGGAATAGAAGGTAATTTTCTGAGGCAGATTGAAAATTTGAATGGAGCTGCATCACCGTGGGAAGGAGCCATTAGCAGTTACCTTACAGTGCTGCTAATGAGAAATTTGAATGATTTGAAGCTGCGACAGAAACAAATCCAAATTTGCAGATCATAGCAAATTGGAGAGGGTGGATTCCAATAACGGAAAAGGCAAAGTAAATACAAAGGAACAAGGATAGGTTGAGCTGAGTGGCGGCAAATGGCATTTAGTTAGACTAATGCAAGGTAATGAAATGAGGGAAGGGAAATAAACAGTGAGAATATAAACTAAGTGGGCTAAAAATTCATTATAGCCCGGTTTGAGGCGGTAACACTGCCTGGGCGCTAATTTTAGTGTCGGGCGATGTTTACTGCCTCTAATTGGGATATTCACCATTAGCGCCCCAAAAGAAGAGTGGAACACGAAGGGAAGCATTCCACGCTACTCTTAGGGCGTTACGGGGCAGTACCACTGCTGGGATAATGACGTTCTGGCGCTAGGAAACTGGCATCCTAGCACTTAAAGGGGAGGTCAACTGGACCACCTGAAAAAATGAGAGAAAGTTAAAGGGAGCATTAGAAACACCAGCAGCAGTATGTCAGACCTCACAGAATCACAGCAATGATAACAGATTTTACACTGAACACCCACCTGCTCCTGCTTTATAATATCGCCCCGAGAGCTTCCACGGAACGCCTGCTCTCCCTGTCGGTGACGGCGCTAGGTGCTGTGACAGGCGGAAGGAGTGAAGTTCGGGATTACGGCGCTAACATGGCGTTGCACACATGACATCGCCAAGTAGGTGGCGCCAGAGTGCGCAGCGCGAACTGCTAGCGCCGCCGTTAAACCACCAATGAACTTCGCAACAGGCACCAACAGTGCAGCGCTCGGACGGTAAACACCTAGCGGCCCATTAGCGCCCCCCTCTCAGGTGCCAACAGGTGGTGCTAAGTAAACGACTTTTTAACCCAATAGATATATGCTATAGGACACAACAAAGGAGAGACCTGGGGGTATTCGTGGAATGTACATCAAAGCCAACAACACGGTGTGCAACAGGACTAAGCAAAAGCTAACTGGATCCTAGGATATAGAGCTCAAATCACAGGATCTGATCAGGAGTCTATACAAGGCACTGGTACAGCTATACTTTCATTCTATATACAACTCTGTCAGTGTACTACAGCAAGGTTTTCCAGGCACGAGAGGCAGGGCAGGAAAGGGCAACAAAACTGATACCTGGATTAAGTCAGCTGTGCAACTAAGAGAGGTTCAAGAGATTGGGACTGTTTATTCTGAAGAGAAGGCTCTTCAGTGGCCATTAACGCTCGAGGCAAGGGACACTGGCTTAAGGTTAGAAGGGAGAAATGGAAGAGACAGTTTTGATTTAATTTCTTTATGCAGAGGGTGGTGAACATGTGGAACAGACTGGCTGGGGAGACATGGAGGTAGACAGTATCGAAAATTTGCGGCAGAATTAGGGAGTTATTTGGGAGTGGTGCCATGAAGTATTACTTTTTGGGACCAACCATGCAGTCTTTTTCAGTTCTGCATTTTCCTATGTTCCTATATACATTCCCTGACAAACTTTCCTTCTTCCCATACTTTCAGATCATCTGTTATGACACCTTTGTGAAGCACTTTGGGACTTTGTAAAAAATATTAAAATCACTATACGAGTGCAAGTTGATGTATCTCGACTAAATGGAAATTTGAATGTAATTAATATCATTTATACAAAAAGCTGTTTCCATGGCATTCTCTTGCACCCGCGATGTTGTGTCCATATGATTACTGCACTGAAAATGATATGAGATTAATGTTTTTACAATGGTGCACAAGGAATGATAGATTCTTCCAAGATAGGATGCTTTCGGTATAATAATAATTCACTTGTTTTAAAGTTCTATAATTAAATCAACGATAGGATTGGGAATTCAAATTTATTTTAACTCTGGGCTTCAGTAAAATTTGAAAGACATAGAAAAGACAGTGAAATATAGCTTAAATTTCACTATACACTAGACTGAAGCTCCGAACTATAGCTTTACATTTTATGTGACTACAGTTATTGAAGAATACAGCAATGGTTCCGCTACCATCACTCGCCATGTTGAAATCAGTGTACTCTCTTCCACAAGAACTGTGATCCTCTCCATTTCATGTCAAGCTTGTGAGAAGAGTTTTAAACAAGTATGAGTGTACAACACTTTGTTCAAAATGAATCTCTTCATCGATGTTACAAGTGCATTGCATAAAATCTTCCAAGTTACTTCACCTTGAAACAAGTGTACATTATGAATTTCTGATTATTCACTTCTTTGGCCTCCAATTCCATATACAATTCCTGTATGAGCAGTTACAATTCAGACTTTTAAAGTACTATTTTCTCTTTCAATGGTTGGCACAAGTGGGCCACATTCCCCCCATAAACAGGAAAGGGCTATGTTCTGTTCTTGGAGATTATACAACTCAGCTTTAATAATCAAACACTGGTAAATAACATACTGAATGACATGAGTTCTCCTTACAACTTCAGTCTGTTTCTAGTGGAGCAAATATCCAACTTAAGATGACCGGCAACTAAAGTAATGAAAGAAAGATTTACATTTATACAGCGCCTTTCATGACCACTTGATGTCTCAAAGCGCTTTACAGCCAACGAAGTAGTCACTGTTGTAATGTAGGAAACGCAGCAGCCAATTTGCATACAGCAAGCTCCCACAAACAGCAATGTGATAATGACCAGATAAAGCGTTTTTGTTATGTTGATTGAGGGATAAATAACGATACTACGGATTTAAAAATTAAACATACAGGAACATTAATAGGAGGATGATATGACATAATGCATTGGAGAAATGCTTTACACAGAGTAATATTCTCACACATGTAGAAAGTCTCACAGGAGGATTCACTCAAAGTTTTTCTCCAGCTGACAGGTGGTAGAATAAAACTTCTGTTTCTCCAGCTCAATCGCTTAGTAGAATCTTTTCCCTTATAGGACTCCGCAAGGTCCCCAAGGTGAATTCTCCACTAACAACCAAAATGGTCAGCTTCGAAGCTCAAAATCTCTTGTATCAGAAATGCATACCAAAACAAGCACCAATACTAAGGTATATAGCAGTGATGCAACACCTCCTAATAACAAAGCATAAAATTACGTAGTAAGCAATCCTTTAAAAAACAATGGTACTCAAAGGCAACATTTTTATAATTAAGCAATTCATAGACCTGCTGGCTATGGACATTAGGGAGCTTGCCTCCATTTTGTCTAAAAATAGAATATGATCCATCTGCCGATATCAGAGTTAGAAACATACAACCACAAAAAGGGCAACATTCTAATTTTTGTCCTATAAACTAACTTGTGTCCTTCAACCGCTGCATATCTCCAGTGATCGAAGGTGAACTTCCAGCCATTTACCATCTGTGTCTATAGTGCAAGGTCTCAAAATTTGTGTATTTAAAAGCAAATGCTGAATGGGTTTTCTACTACGTTGAGTGTTCTGGATCGATAAAAAGGCTGACCAATGGGGTAAGAGGAAGCCAAACTTGTTTTCAAGAATTAACCATATAATATAAATAAATACTGAAACTAAAACCCCAAAATAGTCCTATACTCTAATCATGTTTGTTCATTTTGTGGTCATTAAGTTGAGAATTCAAGACAAGGGAATGAATAGAAACATAGAAATTTACCAGCACAGAAGGAGGCCATTTCGGCCCAACGTGTCCACGCCGGCTGACAAAGAGCCACACGGCCCTCGGTCAGCAGCCCTGAAGGTTACATATAAACCTACGAAACAATGAACAATGGCGGAAAGGTAAAGAGCATCCGGCCCAACCAGTCCGCCCCTCACAACTGCGACACCCCCTGCACTGCAACATTCTCCACTCCACCCCAAACGGAGCCATGTGATCTCCTGGGAGGAGCAAAAATAACAGATAAAAAAATCCAGGCCAATTGGAGAAAAGAATCTGGGAAAATTCCTCTTCAACTCATCCAGATGATTGTCATCACCCTGGCTGTATTTGATTCCTGCAGTACTTACCATCGTATCTGCACCAGCCAACAAGACGTTATCCAGTCTAATCCCACTTCCCAGCTCGAGGTCCGTAACCCTGCAGATTACGGCAGTTCAAGTGCCCATCCAAGCGCCTTTTAAATGTGGTGAGGGTTTCTTCATCCACCACCCTTCCAGGCAGTGAGTTCCAGACCCCCACAACCCTCTGAATAGAAGCTTCCCCTCAAATCCCCTCTAAACCTTCCACCAACCACCTAAAAACTATGCCCCCTCGTAATTGACCTCTCCACCAAGGGAAATAGGCCCTTGCTATCCACTATATCCAAGCCCCTCAAAATTTTATACACCTCAATGAGGTCTCCTCTCAGCCTCCTCTGTTCCAATGAGAACAAATCCGGCCTATCCAATCTGTCCTCATAGCTAAGATTCTCCATTCCATAGGCAGCATTCTAGTAAATCTCCTCTGCGCCCTCTCCAGTGCAATCACCTCCTTCCTCTAATATGGCGACCAGAACTGCATGCGGTACTCCAGCTGTGGCCTAACCAGAGTATTATACAATGTAAGCATAACCTACCTGCTCTCATATTCTGTGCCTCAGCCAATAAAGGCAAGCATTCCATATGCCTTCTTCATCACCTTATCCACCTGGCCTGCTACTTTCAGGGATCTGTGGACAAACACGCCAAGGTCTCTTTGTTCATCTACACTTTGAAGTGGCCTACCGTTTAATGTGTATACCCTTCCTTATTAGACCTCCCCAAATGCATTACCTCACACTTCTCCAAATGAAATTCCATTTGCCACTGTTCTGCCCACCTGATTAATAGATTGATATCCTCCTGCAGTCCATGACTTTCCTCTTCATTATCACCACACAGACAATTTTAGTGTCATCTGCAAACTTCTTAATCGTACTCCCTATATTCAAATCTAGATCATTGATGTATACCACAAAAAGCAAGGGACCCAGTACTGAGCCCTGCGGAACCCAACTGGAAACATCCTTCCAGTCACAAAAACATCCATCAACCATTACCTTTTGCTTCCTAACTCTAAGCCAATTTTGGATCCAACTTGCCACTTTGCCCTGGATCCCATGTGCTTTAACCTTCGTGACCAGTCTACCATGTGGAACCTTATCAAAAGTGTTGCTAAAGTCCATATACATTACATCGTATGCACTATCCTCATCGACCCTCCTGGTTACCTCCTCAAAAGATTCAATCAAATTACTCAAACACAATCTTCCATAATTAATCCTTGCCTTTATAAATGTAGATTTAATCTGTCTTTCAGGAGTTTTTCCAATAATTTTCCCACCACTGACATTAGGCTGACAGGCCTGTAATTACTCGGCCTATCCCTTTCTCACTTCTTAAACAAGGGTACCACATTAGCAGTCCTCCGGCACCATGCCCAAATCCAAAGAGGACTGGAAAATGATGATCATTTTCCTCTTTGACTTCGCTCAACAGCCTGGGATGCATTTCATCCGGGCCTGGGGACACTGACTTTCAAAGCTGCTGATCCTCTTAATACCTCCCCTCTCTCTCTTTATTTCATCCAGAATTTCACACTCCTCCTCGATAGCAGTATCTGCATTGTCCCTTTCCTTTGTGAAAACAGACGTAAAGTGTTCATTAAGAACCCTGCCAACATCTTCCGCTTCCACACAAAGATTGCCTTCATGGTCTCTAATAGACACTATCATAGAAACATAGAAACATAGAAAATAGGTGCAGGAGTAGGCCATTCGGCCCTTCTAGCCTGCACCACCATTCAATGAGTTCATGGTTAATCATGCAACTTCAGTACCCCATTCCTGCTTTCTCGCCATACCCCTTGATCCCCCTAGTAGTAAGGACTTCATCCAACTCCTTTTTGAATATATTTAGTGAATTGGCCTCAACAACTTTCTGTGGTAGAGAATTCCACAGGTTCATCACTCTCTGGGTGAAGAAGTTTCTCCTCATCTCGGTCCTAAATGGCTTCCCCCTTATCCTTAGACTGTGACCCCTGGTTCTGGACTTCCCCAACATTAGGAACTTTCTTCCTGCATCTAACCTGTCTGAACCCATCAGAATTTTAAACGTTTCTATGAGATCCCCTCTCATTCTTCTGAACTCCAGTGAATACAAGCCCAGTTGATCCAGTCTTTCTTGATAGGTCAGTCCCGCCATCACGGGAATCAGTCTGGTGAACCTTCGCTGCACTCCCTCAATAGCAAGAATGTCCTTCCTCAAAGTTAGGAGACCAAAACTGTACACAATACTCCAGGTGTGGCCTCACCAAGGCCCTGTACAACTGTAGCAACACCTCCCTGCCCCTGTACTCAAATCCCCTTGCTATGAAGGCCAACATGTCATTTGCTTTCTTAACCGCCTGCTGTACCTGCATGCCAACCTTCAATGACTGATGTACCATGACACCCAGGTCTCGTTGCACCTCCCCTTTTCCTAATCTGTCACCATTCAGATAATAGTCTGTCTCTCTGTTTTTACCACCAAAGTGGATAACCTCACATTTATCCACATTATACTTCATCTGCCACGCATTTGCCCACTCACCTAACCTATCCAAGTCACTCTGCAGCCTCATAGCATCCTCCTCGCAGCTCACACTGCCACCCAACTTAGTGTCATCCGCAAATTTGGAGATACTACATTTAATCCCCTCATCTAAATCATTAATGTACATTGTAAACAGCTGGGGCCCCAGCACAGAACCTTGCAGTACCCCACTAGTCACTGCCTGCCATTCTGAAAAGTACCCATTTACTCCTACTCTTTGCTTCCTGTCTGACAACCAGTTCTCAATCCATGTCAGCACACTACCCCCAATCCCATGTGCTTTAACTTTGCACATTAATCTCTTGTGTGGGACCTTGTCGAAAGCCTTCTGAAAGTCCAAATATACCACATCAACTGGTTCTCCCTTGTCCACTCTACTGGAAAAATCCTCAAAAAATTCCAGAAGATTTGTCAAGCATGATTTTCCTTTTACAAATCCATGCTGACTTGGATCTATCATGTCACCTCTTTCCAAATGCGCTGCTATGACATCCTTAATAATTGATTCCATCATTTTACCCACTACTGAGGTCAGGCTGACCGGTCTATAATTCCCTGTTTTCTCTCCCTCCTTTTTTTAAAAAGTGGGGTTACATTGGCTACCCTCCACTCGATAGGAACTGATCCAGAGTCAATGGAATGTTGGAAAATGACTGTCAATGCATCCGCTATTTCCAAGGCCACCTCCTTAAGTACTCTGGGATGCAGTCCATCAGGCTCTGGGGATTTATCAGCCTTCAATCCCATCAATTTCCCCAACACAATTAACCGACTAATAAGGATTTCCCTCAGTTCCTCCTCCTTACTAGACCCTCTGACCCCTTTTATATCCGGAAGGTTGCTTGTGTCCTCCTTAGTGAATACCGAACCAAAGTACTTGTTCAATTGGTCTGCCATTTCTTTGTTCCCCGTTATGACTTCCCCTGATTCTGACTGCAGGGGACCTACATTTGTCTTTACTAACCTTTTTCTCTTTACATATCTATAGAAACTTTTGCAATCCATCTTAATGTTCCCTGCAAGCTTCTTCTCGTACTCCATTTTCCCTGTCCTAATCAAACCCTTTGTCCTCCTCTGCTGAGTTCTAAATTTCTCCCAGTCCCCAGGTTCGCTGCTATTTCTGGCCAATTTGTATGCCACTTCCTTGGCTTTAATACTATCCCTGATTTCCCTTGATAGCCACAATTGAGCCACCTTCCCTTTTTTATTTTTACGCCAGATAGGAATGTACAATTGTTGTAGTTCATCCATGCGGTCTCTAAATGTCTGCCATTGCCCATCCACAGTCAACCCCTTAAGTATAATTCGCCAATCTATCCTAGCCAATTCACGCCTCATACCTTCAAAGTTAGCCTTCTTTAAGTTCTGGACCATGGTCTCTGAATTAACTGTTTCATTCTCCATCCTAATGCAGAATTCCACCATATTATGGTCACTCTTCCACAAGGGGCCTCGCACAACGAGATTGCCAATTAATCCTCTCTCATTACACAACACCCAGTCTAAGATGGCCTCCCCCCTAGTTGGTTCCTCGACATATTGGTCTAGAAAACCATCGCTTATGCACTCCAGGAAATCCTCCTCCACCCTATTGCTTCCAGTTTGGTTAGCCCAATCTATGTGCATATTAAAGTCACCCATTATAACTGCTGCACCTTTATTGCATGCACCTCCTAATTTCCTGTTTGATGCCCTCCCCAACATCACTACTACATCACTGTTTGGAGGTTTGTACACAACTCCCACTAACGTTTTTTGCCCTTTGGTGTTCTGCAGCTCTACCCATATAGATTCCACATCATCCAAGCTAATGTCCTTCCTAACTATTGCATTAATCTCCTTTTTAATCAGCAATGCTACCCCACCTCCTTTTCCTTTTGTTCTATCCTTCCTGAATGTTGAGTTCCCAGCCCTGATCATCCTGGAGCCACGTCTCTGTAATCCCAATCACATCATATTTGTTAACATCTATTTGCACAGTTAATTCATCCATCTTATTACGGATACTCCTTTCATTAAGACACAAAGCCTTCAGGCTTGTTTTTTTTAAACACCCTTTGTCCTTTTAGAATTTTGCTGTACAGTGGCCCTTTTTGTTCTTTGCCTTGGGTTTCTCTGCCCTCCACTTTTCCTCATCTCCTTTCTGTCTTTTGCTTTTGTCTCCTTTTTGTTGCCCTCTGTCTATCCTTTCTTTAATTATCCTCTTGCTATTAATATATTTATAAAACATCATTGGGTTTTCCTTAATTTTACTAGCCAAGAATTTTTCATCCTCTCTCTTAGCATTCTTAATATTCTTTCTAATTTTATCTCTGAACTTTCTATATTCCTCCAAAGATTCTGCAGTATTTAGCAGTCGGTATAGGACATACGCTTCCCTTTTTTTCTTTATCCTCTGCTGTAAGTCCCTCGACATCCAGGGAGCTCTAGAATTGTTGTTCCCACCCTTTCTCTTTAAGGGCACATGTTTGGCCTGAGCCCTCTGGATCTCCTCCTTGAATGCTTCCCACTGTCCCGACACTGATTTACCTACAAGTAGCTGTTTCCAGTCCACTGTGGCCAAATCACTCCTCAACTTAGCAAAGTTAGCTTTTCCCGAATTTGAGACTTTCCTGGTCTATCCTTGTCCTTATCCATAACTAACTTGAATCTGACTGAATTATGGTCACTGGCATCCAAGTGCTCTCCCACTAATACCCCTTCTACCTGTCCAGTTTCATTCCCCAAAACGAAATCCAAAACCACCCCCTCTCGTGTTGGGCTTGTTACATACAGACTAAAAAAGTTCTCTTGAATGCATTTTAAGAATTCCACACTCTCTATACCCTTCACACTATATTTGTCCCAATCAATATTAGGATAGTTAAAATCCCCTACTTTACTATCCTTTGATTTTTGGACTTCACAGAAATTTGCCGACATATTGGCTCCTCTACCTCCCTCCCACTGTTTGGAGGTCTATAATAAACACCCAGCAGTGTGATCGCCCCTTTTTTATTTTTCAATTCGACCCATATGGCCTCATTTGATGATCTCTCTAACATATCATCCCTCCTCACTGCTGTAATAGTTTCTTTAATCAATACCGTGACCCCCCCACTCCCATCACCTCCATTTTACCTCCCTCTCTGTCTTGTCTAAAAATCCTGTAACCAGGAATACTGAGCTGCCAAACCTGCCCCTCTTTCAGCCTTGTCTCTGTAATTGCTATAATATCATACTCCCAAGTGTCCACCTGTGCTCTTAGCTCATCCGCCTTATTCACTATACTCCTTGCAGTAAATTTATACCATTTAGCACAGAAATACCTCCTTGATGACTACTTACTAACCCTTGTTTCCTCTGTCTTACAGATTCACTTTCTAAATTCGTGCTATCCAATTTCAACTTTACTTCCTTCCCTGCTGAATTTATTCTCGGGTTCCCATCTCCGTCAAGCTAATTTAAATTCTCCCCAACAGCATTAGCAAAAGTCCCCGCAGGGATATTGGTCCCGACGCTGGAGGTGCAACCCGTCCGGTTTGTACAGGTCCCATCTCCCCCAGAAGCGGTCCCAATGCCTCAGGAATTTAAAGCCCTCTCTCCTACACCAACTCTCCAGCCACAAATGGTTTATCATCTCAGGCACCCAGTGTCACCAAGTGCTCCAAAGGCAGGGTGATCATGGCCAGATTCAGAGTACAGTCCCCTATACTCCGGCCCAATATCAGAAAAGCACTCCCATACATATCAAAATAACGTTTCTGCACTTCCCCTACCATCATTGGCCGTCCTCACCAGGATTGCCAATTTAGTGACAATTGCTGCCAAATTTAGGATAACCGTGAGCCGTGTGCCCAACTAGATCAAGACTGTACCAACTCAGGCCCCAGAGGCCAAAGACCAGTGTCTGAGCACTGCGCCACCATGCCCCTTTCAGTATTTTACCTACAGCACAAGTCGACATAATTGCAATGAAAATCAGAAGCTTTCACATGAGAATGTCTTACAACAGGAGGCTAGAAGCTGCAGCCTCAGAGGCACAAAGCTTCTTGCTATGGATGAATTAGGCCATTCTTCTTAATCTCCAATTAGAATCACTAAATTCCTGTCTCCATCATTAATATTTGACTGTACATCTATAATTAAAGTAAGAGAACAAAGACATTTTTTTCTGTTTACATAGGTTGGGAGAAGAGCTCTGGTTCTGATGCACCTTCTTTCCATCTAAGGGTGCATCTCCACCATCACTACAGTGGCAGTGTGATGTAATTTCACAATGCCACTACATTGAAGTGATTTCACTTCACACTGATACTACAGTTATAGTGTAAATGCAGCCTGAATGTGGTGTCCAAGCCAAACAAACACTGAAGGAAGGTAGCGGAGGGAGTCTCAACTGTAACTGGGAGCCAGCTCCGGCTGTAACACCTGACTTACTTTACATAGATAGCCCAGCACATATAACTTTCTGTTGCTATTATATGATGCATCCTCTGTGCTTTGAAGTTTATGCTATTAAATTAACTGTTGATGCTCTTTACCAGAGCTTTCCGCTCTTATGCGTAGATCAACTCGAGTCTTCCAACTTCTTTCAACCTTTCAAAAACCCTCATGATTATGTCTTTAAAACAAAGCTTCCCAAACTTTTTCTTTGCTGTGCCCCCGTCAGATTCATGTCCTAGTTCTTTTGAAGAAACATAATTTTTGCACAGAACATGAGGATTTTATTTTTTTCTGTTAATATAGCATATCACACAAGACAGAAAAAACATGCATGTTGTTATGTCTGTGATGTACTTATGAATGACTCCACGAAGCAATGTGTTGTACTCAAACTGCAGTGACCTTGGTCCTTTATTCGTAACTCCAGAGTGAGGCAGCCGCATGGTGGCTACCCTTTGATACAGCCCCTGCCACCAGGGCAGGAAACCCTGGTCTCCACCAGTTGCACCCTCTAGTGGTGCCAGCATAATATATACACAGTGTAAACCTTATTGAAGTACATCAAGTAAACAAGTCTCCATCTTATGCAACTATGCAGTGACTACACAGAGTATATCTATAATCTGCATATATAACACATTACAACAAACACGCTCAGTCGATTCACTGAGAGAAAGGTGCATCAAGTGCTCATTATGTTCACATTTATTCAGTAGCACAGTACCACTTCTATCCTATTGGATAAATGTTAACGTAAAAGAGCACCAAATACAATACTCGCGTCAGTTATTTTGGATTCAATTTTCCCCAATCCCGTTTTTTCACGTATTGCCAGAGTTACTCTCATTTTTCTTGACCGCAACTACTCAGAAAAAAAAAGTAACAAGTTTCCCTGTTCTATTTTTTGAAATTGGCGCCGTGCAGCCGGTCCTTCAGCTTCTGGGGGGTGGAGCCAAATGTCTGCGCCGAAAAAAACGATGCCAACCCTTCTGTGCATGCGCAAAAAAAAAAAAAGACGTTTCTAGCGTGCTTCCTATGGGAGCGCATGCCCAGTACAACTCCCAGTCTGCATTCGGCCATTTTTAAAGAGCCAGTTGTATGTGAGAACTTTAATTCTCATTGAAAAATCGGAGCTGCAATTCAAGATGCCACGCGGCGCAAGGACCAAGAATTTCTTACAGGATGAAGTGGAGGCACTGGTTACTGTGATTGAGGCCAGATGGCACGAGCTGGACACCAGCAGAGGTCACATAAAAGTTCCACCACAAGAAATGAAGAAACGCTGGAACCAACTTGCACAAGTGTGCTGTGCAATGATGACCACCATGAGATCTGGAGGCCAGTGCAAAAAGAAGTGGCAGGACCGAATAATTTCATTTATTCAATGAAATTGCAATTGTAAATGTGACCAGCTGTATTTGTCCCACCCAGCAGAAAGACACCTTGTATAAAAAGTTATATTTTCATCTTTGCAGAGGAAAGTGGCACACAACAAACAAGAACTCAAACTGGAGGAGGCCCGGAGAATCTGCACCCACTGACACCCTTGGAAGAGAGGGTTACTGCTTTGATGGGTCTGGCCTGGAGAAAAGCAACCACCAGTGCACAAGCTGGGCCCACATTCGAGGGAAAGGGCAAGTCCTGCAAATTCCACAGTCTGGCTTTGCTAAATATTAAGTACTGCGCAGGCTAGCTATGCTTCGGTTCAGGGGGATGTCTCCATCAGCTACACTTCGGTTGTTGCAAAGTGCTATCATTCAGCGCGGTCCTTCAAATCAGCCTGCTGCCTGCACTGTGTGAGCCTACTCATGCCACCCACCCTGCCCCCTCCTCTGCTGCTAAACATTTGTCTGTTCTGTTATATTTTGCAGAACTTGAGGCCAACCCTGATGACGCAGAAGATTCAGACGAGCCTGAAGAGAACATCTTCCAATCCCACCTTCCAGACCAAGAGCATGGGGGTGAGGGGGTGAGGGGGAGTGGGAAGGGAAAGGGATGGACGAATCCCCCACTTTTGTACTCACTCTGGAGGAGATGCAGGTGCCACCCATTGAGGTGCCAGCCCCTTCCCCAAGTGGTTTGAATGTTGGTGGGACATTCCATGGTTTCCCATCATCCAAGGGTGCGGGTTCCAGTGGGGTGCAGCGAGGCACATCCAGGGTGAGGAGGGGAAGGAGAGCTCGACAGTGCTCTCCTGAGCTGCAGAATCTAACAGATATGGTTCAGATCATGGCAATGTGTGCGGAGAGCATTGACCTTACCCGATTTCTCCTGGACACCATCAATGAGGTGGGCGATGAGGTATCCTGAGTAATCTCAGGATTGCTACCTGCACGACATGCTAGTCAGAGTAGGAATCGCAGGATAGCTCAGATGAATACGTGGCTTGAGGAGTGGTGCAGAAGGGAGGGATTCAAATTCCTGGGGCATTGGAACCGGTTCTGGGGGAGGTGGGACCAGTACAAACCGGACGGTCTGCACCTGGGCAGGACCGGAACCAATGTCCTAGGGGGAGTATTTGCTTGTGCTGTTGGGGAGGAGTTAAACTAATATGGCAGGGGGATGGGAACCTATGCAGGGAGACAGAGGGAAATAAAATGGAGTCAGAAGCAAAATATAGAAAGGAGAATAGTAAAAGTGGAGGGCAGAGAAACCCAAGGCAAAAAACAAAAAGGGCCACACGACAGCAAAATTCTAAAGGGGCAAAGTGTGTTTAAAAAAAACAAGCCTGAAGGCTCTGTGCCTCAATGCGAGGAGTATTCAGAAGAAGGTGGATGAATTAACTGCGCAGACAGCAGTTAACGGATACGATGTGATTGGCATCACGGACACATGGCTCCAGGGGGACCAAGGCTGGGAACTCAACATCCAAGGGTATTCAGCATTTAGGAAGGATAGACAGAAAAGAAAAGGAGGCGGGGTGGCGTTGCTGGTTAAAGATGAAATCAATGCAATTATAAGGAAGGACATTAGCCTGGATGATGTGGAATCGGTATGGGTGGAGCTGCGGAATTCCAAAGGGCAGAAAACGCTAGTGGGAGTTGTGTATAGACCACCAAATAGTAGTAGTGAGGTTGGGGACAGCATCAAACAAGAAATAAGGGATGTGTGCAATAAAGGTACAGCAGTAATCATGGGCGACTTTAATATACACATTGATTGGACTAACCTAACTGGTAGCAATGCGGTGGAGGAGGATTTCCTGGAGTGTATTAGGGATGGTTTTCGAGACCAACATGTCGAGGAACCAATCAGGGAGCTGGCCATCCAAGACTGGGTGATGTGTAATGAGAAGGGACTAATTAACAATCTTGTTGTGCGAGGCCCCTTGGGGAAAAATGATCATAATATGGTAGAATTCCTTATTAAGATGGAGAGTGACAAAGTTAATTCGGAAACTCGGGTCCTGAACTTAAGGAAAGGTAACTTCGACGGTATGAGGCGTGAATTGGCTAGAATAGACTGGCAAAGGATACTCAAAGGGTCGACGGTGGATAAGCAATGGCAAACATTTAAAGATCACAAGTATGAATTTCAGCAAATGTACATTCCTGTCTGGAGTAAAAATAAAACTGGGAAGGTGGCTCAACCATGGCTAACAAAGGAATAAAGCCAAGGAAGAGGCATATAAATTGGCTAGAAAAAGCAACAAACCTGAGGACTGGGAGAAATTTAGAATTCAACAGAGGAGGACTAAGGGTTTAATTTAGAGGGGGAAAATGGAGAACGAGAGGAAGCTTGCAGGGAATATAAAAACTGACTGCAAAAGCTTCTATAAATATGTGAAGAGAAAAAGATTAGTAAAGACAAACGTAAGTCCCGTGCAGTCAGATTCAGGTGAATTTATAATGGGGAATAAAGAAATGGCAGACCAATTGAACCAATACTTCGGTTCTGTCTTCACGAAGGAAGATGCAAATAACCTTCCGAAGGTACTAAGGGACAGTTGGTCAAGTGAGAAGGAGGAACTGAAGGATATCCTTATTAGGCAGGAAATTGTGTTAGGGAAATTGATAGGATTGAAGGCCGATAAATCCCCGGGGCCTGATAGTCTGTATCCCAGAGTGCTCAAGGAAGTGGCCCTAGAAATAGTGGATGCATTGGTGATCATTTTCCAACAGTCTATCGACTCTGGATCAGTTCCTATGGACTGGAGGGTAGCTAATATAACACCACTTTTATAAAAAAAAGGAGGGAGAGAGAAAACGGGCAATTAGAGACCGATTTGCTTGACATCAGTAGTGGGGAAAACGTTGGAATCGATCATGAAGGATGAAATAGCAGCGCTTTTGGAAAGCGGCGACAGGATCGGACCAAGTCAGCATGGATTTATGAAAGGGAAACCATGCTCGTCGAATCTTCTGGAATTTTTTGAGGATGTAACTAGCAGAGTGGACAAGGGAGAACCAGTGGATGTGGTGTATTTGGACTTTCAGAAGGCTTTTGACAAGGCCCCGCACAAGAGATTGTTGTGCAAAATCAAAGCACATGGTATTGGGGGTAATATACTGACGTGGATAGGGAACTGGTTGGCAGACAGAAAGCAGAGAGTCAGGATAAACGGGTCCTTTTCAGAATGGCAGGCAGTGACTAGTGGAGTGCCGCAGGGCTCAGTGCTGGGACCCCAGCTCTTTACAATATACATCAATGATTTGGATGAAGGAATTGAGTGTAATATCCTCCAAGTTTGCAGATGACACTAAACTGGGTGGCGGTGTGAGCTGTGAGGAGGACGCTAAGAGGCTGCAGGGTGACTTGGACAGGTTAGGTGAGTGGGCAAATGCATGGCAGATGCAGTATAATGTGGATAAATGTGAGGTTATCCACTTTTGGGGCAAAAACACGAAGGCGGAATATTATCTGAATGGCGGCAGACTTGGAAAAGGGGAGGTGCAACGAGACATGGTTCATCAGTCATTGAAATTTGACATGCAAGTACAGCAGGCAGTAAAGAAGGCAAATGGTACAATGGCCTTCAGAGCTAGGGGATTTGAATATAGAAGCAGGGAGGTCTTACTGCAGTTGTACAGGGCCTTAGTGAGGCCTCACCTGGAATAGTGTGTTCAGTTTTGGTCTCCTAGTCTGAGGAAGGACGTTCTTACTATTGAGGGAGTGCAGCAAAGGTTCACCAGACTGATTCCAGGGATGGCTGGGCTGTCATATGAGGAGAGACTGGATCAACTGGGCCTTTATTCACTGGAGTTTAGAAGGATGAGAGGGGATCTCATAGAAACATAAGATTTTGACGGGACTGGACATGTTAGATGCGGGAAGAATGTTCCCGATGTTGGGGAAGTCCAGAACCAGGGGACATAATCTTTGGATAAGGGGTAGGCATCTTAGGTCTGAGATGAGGAGAAACTTCTTCACTCAGAGAGTTGTTAACCTGTGGAATTCCCTGCCACAGAGAGTTGTTGATGCCAGTTCATGGATATATTCAAGAGGGAGCTAGATATGGCTCTTACGGTTAAGGGGATCAAGGGGTATGGAGAGAAAGCAGGAAAGGGGTACTGAGGAAATGATCTACCATGATCTTATTGAATGGTGGTGCAGGCTCGAAGGGCCGAATGGCCTACTCCTGCACCTATTTTCTATGTTTCTATGTATCGGGACTGTCGGGAAAAGTAACAACATTCACGAGAAATGGGAACACTCTCCAGGAACATGAGGGAGGGAATGTCGCACGTAGCCAATGCGCTGTCAGTGAACATGAGGGAGGGCATGTCACAGGTAGTTGAGACACTGTCGGCAAACATAAGGGAGGGAATGTTGGAGTTAGCTGCTGCAACATGGGAACACGCCCAGACCCTGCGCTCATTGACCGAATCAACTGCCACTCCAACTCCAATCCCAAGACCAGCCTCTGAAGTGGCCCAAGCCGGGCCTTCCACATTACTGCCTGCCCCCTGTCACCCACCCCCGCTAAAGAAGTGCGCATTACCAGAGATGTTCAAAAGAATAAGCTTGGTACCAACCCGAGAAACACTGCGCCACCGTCGACAGGCAGGGCTGGAGTCACCAAGACCAAGCGCAGCGTGCGGTCTTAAAATAAGGTGGAGGAAAGATGGGAGCAGCCTTTCTTTACTGTTGTTGTTGTTATTATTGTTGTTACTGTTGCAACTATTCTCAAATCAAAAGTTTATTGTAAGTTATGTAAATTTACAAGTTTAAAAGTTTGTAAGTGATCTTAACTGAAAACATTAAAGTTTGAGACAAGAATATTTTAATTAAAGTTAGGTGAAGTACAAACGTTTGTTAAACTTTTGAATAAAATATATTTTACATTATAACTGAATCATATACATTATTTGTTCCATTATTAACAACTTTTTGAAGTAAACAAGAGTCATTGCCATCATTTGTTCCATTAACAAAACAACATTACGGAACAGGTCCAAACAGTAAACATAGTCCCGCTGAGCTTTCAGGCAGCAATGTGTTCACGGATGAGCTGTTGGCGCAAGGCTCGAGCAATTGTTAAAGGGGCACGAAGGCCCGCCCTCCTTCAACGACATGCTCCTGGTTCGGATAGTTGCATGGCTTCCACGTCCTCTTCCTCGTCATCTGCATCTTCCTCATCATCATCAGCCACTCTCACCTCAGGTGGGTCTTCTACTACCAGCTGCTGCTGCCTCTTGATGGCTAAGTTCTGCAGCATACAACACATAACAGTGAACTGACCGACAATCTCAGGGGAGTCTATTGCGAGTAACCTCCGGAATGGTCCAGGCATCGAAAATGCTGTTTCAGGATGCCAATGGTCCTCTCTATTATGCTCGTGTCGTGCGACACGTTATATTCCCGGTCAGCTTCCATCCGGGTTACGCATAGGGGCATCATGAGCCAGGTGGCGAGGCTGTACCCTTTGTCTCCCAGAAGCCAGCTCTGCCCTTCTGGTTGCTGCTGAAACATGACAGAAATAACTCTCTCGCATCGGATGAACGCATCATGGGTGCTCCCAAGGTATCTTGCATCAACTGACATGCTGCGATGCATGTCGTCACACACAAGCTGCACATTAATGGAGTGGAAGCCTTTTCTATTCCTGTTTATCTCGGAATCCTCCAAAAGGTGCTCGCAAGGCGATGTGGGTACAATCAATGCAGCCCTGTACCTTTGGGAAGCCAGCAATCCTGGAGAAGCCCACAGCCCTTTCATGCATTGCCTGGGTGGTCATGGGGAACTTTCTGTAGTCATTCCTCCGGGCAGATGTGTGGTGTATGTAGCACACAAATCACTGACTCCACGGTCTGGTGCAAATCTAACTGCTGTGACCTTCGTCCTTTATTGTTGAGCTCCAGAGTGCCTCTCAGGTGTGGTGGTCAGCCTTTTATAGTGCCTGTTGCAGGCACTTCCAGGTTTCCCACCACAGCGCCCTCTGTGGTGTAGCATTGTGCTTACATTACATTTAAGGTACCAGGACAATACACACATCAATACATAACATCACACTTCCCCCCCGACCAGGACGCAGAACGACGATACACACATCAATACATAACATCACACTCGTCCAATGGAAGGCAGGTAGGCATAGACAGTGCATTAGTATGGTACATGTTATCTGGTACATTAACTAGTTATTGACTGGTAACGGATCACTGATTTCCTTGTTAGCCCTTATCATTAATTGTACTTCATATCCATTATTTTACACAAATACAGTGGCCATTCAGCATTAAAAAATTAATTATATATTCGCCATCTCACATTAACATAGCTCATTTTAGACTCGCTCTGCCTTACAGAATTCCTTTGTGGGGACCACCACATGGTAAGGCCCTTTTAAGACTCCCGGGTGCATTTCCTTTTTAAGGCGCCATCTTTGATGCAGGAGGATTCCACGAGGCTTCTCCTTGGGCACCGCCATCTTTGATGCTCTGGACCGAGGCCGCCGCCATCTTGCCCTCCGCCGCCGCAGCCTCCGCTGCCACCTGACTTGCCGCCTCTCCTGTGGCCGTCGTCGTCGCTTCTCCAGCGGCCACCGTAGCCGCCTCCCCTGCAGCCGTCGTGGCCGCCGACCTCCAGCTGCTGCCGCCACTCGACTCTCCCTCTGCGTGGGCCCCTCCGATCCGCCGGCCATCCTGGATCCCTCGCACCCCGCCGGCTCCCCCCCCCGCCACTGGGTCCCTCTCTGCAGGGCTGCTTGCCTGTGGGGGCTGAGGCTGCAGGATCTCTGTGTGAGGTCCGGGGCTGGGGCTGGGGCTTGCTCTGCTTGCCTGTGGGTGGATTGAGGCTGCAGATCCAGCTTGGTCGGCGCTGCTCTCTGGGGACCCAGGGCACGGCAGCACCCCGGGGAGTGGTGAAGTCTTCCCAGCTCCCTCCGGCCAAGGAGTGTCGGCCCATCGCCTGCAACGACCCACAAAGGTAAACCGTGCGTCTCGTCCCCGTGGGATACCTGCACCATCGCTCTGCCAAGAACAGGTATTAGTTCCCTGGTGTAGGTACGCAGCTTCGCCGTGACCGGGACCAGCTTGGGTCGTGCAGCTGGGTTAATCCACAGTTCATCAAAAGTTCTCCGACTCATCAACGACGGACCCGAGCCAGTGTCCACTTCCATACTCACTGGGACTCCGTTTATTTTTACTTCCCTTATCACTGGGAACGAATCGTCGGTGCATGTATACAGCCCCAACACCTCATCATCTTCTGCCTGCTCCTCGCTGGATGGTGGATCATCCCCCATCTCCTCAGCTATATGGCGAGTTCGATTTCTTTTACACATACGCTGAAGGTGGCCTTTCGTGTGGCAGGTATTGCACGTGTACTCCGCAAACCTGCACCGGTGAGCCCCATGGCTTCCTCCACAACGCCAGCATGGTGCTGCTCGATTAGCCCCCCTCAGCGGACTCTGAGTTCCAGGACCACGAGGTCCGTGCTCTCTGCCCCGGGCAGAGCCACGTTCTGCAGTTTTGTCCGTGGTGGGCGCTATCCTGTGGACAGTGCCTGCCAGGTTCGAGACTGTGTGATTATTTGCTTGGTGCTGCAAGTTGAGGTCATATGTGCCCGGCTGATGGTGATGGCCTTTGTCAGAGTGACTGTGGGTTCCGTGGCTAACAGCTTGTGAAGGAGGCCCTCGTGGCCAATGCCCATAACGAAAACGTCCCGTAACGCCTCGTCACGGTGTGTGCCAAAATCACACAGCGCCGCGAGTCTCCTGAGGTCCGCAGCATATTTGGTGACATCCTGGCCCTCAGTGACGGTAAAATTTGTATCTTGCCGTGAGGATGCTCTCCTTCGGTTTCAACTGGTCACGAATGAGTTCAGTCAGTTCCTCGTATGACTTGTTCCTGGCGCTCCCGGGTGCCAGCAAATCCGTGACAAGAGAGTAAACCTCATCTCCACAACTGGAGAGCAATATCACCTTACGCTTATCTCTCATTGCGTCCGTGTCCTCCGTCAGGTCCTTTGCTGTGAAGTAGTACTCGAGCCTTTCCGTGAAGGCCTCCCAATCAACCACGGTAAAATCCTTTAGCGAACCCAGAGTAGCCATGGTTGTATGGAGTTCGTCCGCTTCCTTGTCGCCAATGTGGTGCATGTAGCACACAAGTCACTGACTCCACATGGTCTGGTGTAAATCTAACTGCTGTGACCTTCATCCTTTATTGTTGAGCTCCAGAGTGCCTCTCAGGTGTGGTGGTCAGCCTTTTATCGCGCCTGTTGCAGGTACTTCCAGGTTTCCCACCACAGCGCCCTCTGTGGTGTAGCATTGTGCTTACATTACATTTAAGGTACCAGGACGAAACACACATCAATACATAACAGGTGTGTTGAATGTTGAGAAACAATCCAGGTGCATAGAATGAAAGTGCAGCTGTAATCTTCACTTCAACTGACAAAGCAGCCGTCCTAACGCTTCTAGATTGCAGGTCTGCTTTTACTAACTCACAGATCTCAGTTACAACTTCTTTACGGAAACGCAGCCTTCTGACAAAGTCTGCATCACTTAGGTGCAGGTACGAATGCCTGTCTCAATATACCCGACGTGGGTAAGACCTCCTGCCCATCACCCTCTGTGCTCTGAGGTTCCTCATGCGATGACATCGAAACAATCGTCTCCTCCGCAGCACCATCATGCAGAAAGCTTGCACAAGGTATGACATTGTCAGTATTGTCCCCATGATTAAATTGTACCTTTACAAGAAGCTCAAAACGGCAGGCAGGGCAAGGTTCTTTGTTCTCTCCCCCAAAGGTCGACCCCCTAATATGGACCACACCCAGGTCTGAGCAGGCCCAATTTGATCAGGAATCCCCAGGCTTCATTTGATGCATGCTGTAGGTTTCTCATGCTTTCCACAGCCACGGCCCCCCCACTCCCCTCCCCCAAGCCCTGAGCCCGTGTCCAGGTGAGGGATCGATTCTGCTGTGTCGGTGGTGGCGTGTCAGTTTTTAACTTAAAGAATTCCATTAAACTTCTACTTCCTGTGTTTTATGTTTTATAAATTTACGGTTGATTATTGACATTTATATGTTCTTGACACCCTCCAAAGCTTCGCATAAAAACAATGGCGTCTTTCTGCGACGTTTTTTTGATGTGCGCTGGTTTCTCTTAAGTGCCCAGAAGGCGTTTTGGGAGTGGTCACATACGCCATCCTAGGAGAAATTTAAATGGGCCAAACTTGCATAATTGTGAAAAACTGGCGCAGACATCAGGTTATGACGCAAAAAAAACACTAACCTAAAAAAAAAATCATAACTAACTGAGTTACGCTAGCGCACAAAAATTGGGGAAACTTTGATTTTTAAATTTTGGCCAAAAAAAGCGGCGCACGGCAAAAAAAGCAGGAAAATTGAGCCCATTGTGTGTGGTAGCTAGGGGGCGCTAGGTGTGAGCACATTGGTCAATTATGCTTTGGTACCTTGCACCAGTAATATTGAGATTCATGGTACCAACCCAGGTGTCCTCGTGTCCCCAATAATCTCGTCATGTGCCCCATGTTGAAAACCTATGCTTTAAAATATCACAATAACTCCACTGCAAGTGACATGACCATTAATAACTAATCAAGATATCCCCTTCAGCTACATGGATCGCTTTCAAAAGGGATTATTTAACGAAACAGCCACATTCAGAAATGTTATTAATTGCCGGGTTGTATTTGCGTGGACAAAAATCAGAGTCTGTGGTTTCTTCCCATAAACGAGACATACTCTGAACAGTTCTCTGCCACGGTCGTGTGAAGGTGTTACCTGCCTAAAATTCATAGGAAATTAATCTGGCTTTGCTCTTGAATTTTGGCAGGCTCCTGTTTATGTTGGTACAAGGGGAGTAAATTTGTTACATCTGGATAATCACAATATATGAATGCCTTAAAAAGATATGCCAGATGTGGCTAACCCTTTAATTTGAGCATCTTTTACACATGAATGACATTTTTAAGTTTTGCTTCTTTAGATCTATTCTACGTGGCATCGCAATTTGATTTTTTGCACATTTGTTTTCTCTCTCCCTTGAAGGATTTTATGTTATTACTTCATTTTCTTACACTGAGTCTTTTTCTCTTTCACTCGCTTGTATTTTCTTCCCGCATCTTCATTTGTTGCGCTCTTTCAGCATTTTATTCTCTCTCCCACAATCAATCCTATTCTTTTCCAACAATTCTATTCACCATCTTTCCCAGGTTGCAGTCGGATGGTGTGAAGAATGCAACTGGGCTAAGCACCAACATGTTTAAATCACTCACTGGGCTCGGTCTCATTGAAGGAGTGTTTTCATAGAACGATAGGAATTACAGTACAGGAAGGGGCCATTTGACCCCCAGTGCCTGTGCCAGCACTCTCTCATATAATCCCATTTCCCCAGATCCATTTATATCTCAATTTTCCAAATATTTAACCAATTCGCTTTTAAATTATGTTCTAGTCTCTGCCTCAATACCCATTTATGGCAAAGCATCTCATGGTCTAATAGCCCTCAGTCAAAATCTTCCTTTTTCTTTCCCCCTTGGTTCTTTCAGTAAGAATCCTTAGTCTTTATCCCCTTGTTCCCCACTTGCAGAAACAACCTTTCACTATGAAGTCCCCTTTTACTGGCAACTTCTCTTTCGGCACTGCTCCCACTCACTACGTTGGTGCTGCTGCTGCTCCTGCTTCTGCACAAAATGCTGGCCCCCACCCCATGCCTCAGTTTGCCCCTCTTCACCTACCCCCACCCAAGTCTCAATCCCACTGCTCCGCATTTCCCTTTCCTCCCCCACCCAAGCCTACATCCCCTGACCCTGTTCCCCAATCCCCCCGATGTACCTTAACCCATTCTCCAATCTCCCTTTCTCCTGCAAGCCCCCATTCTCCGACCCACTGTCTGCTGTCACTCTCCCCTGCCCCAGCTACTCTATCTTCCCCACCTCAAGCCCAATCTCACCAATCTCTAATCTCCATTTACCCTCTTTGAATTCAGCCCCACACCCTCTAGACTGGAGTCTATTTCTCCACCAGCTGGTCCTGTTATTGGTTAGCCTAAAGAGCCGAGTCTGTGCAGCAGCTTGGGGGTGGGCAGGGGAGGGGGAGATATTCTGAGGGGTCTTGATAGGGTAGATGCTGAGAGATTGTTTCTCCTGGCTGGAAAGTCTAGAACTAAGCAGAGAAAGGCTGTTCCCATTAGTTTATGGTACAAGGACTAGGGGATACAAATTTAAGGTTTTGGGCAAGAGATAGAGGGGATGTGAGGAAGAACTATTTTACACAGCAAGTGGTAATGACATGGAACTCACTGCCGACGAAGGTGGTGGAAGCGGTGACGATCAATTATTTTTAAAAAGAAATTCGATAGGCACTTGAGGGAAATAAACTTACAGGGCTACAGGGATAGAGCGGGGAAATGGGACTGACTGGATTGGTCTACAGAGAGACGGCATGCACTCAATGGGCCGAATGGCCTCTTCTGTGCAGTAATGAATCTATGACTAGCTAGGGGCATACTTTCAGGAGAAGGTGTCGGTCATTTAAGGCTGAGATGAGGAGGAACTTCTTCACTCAGAGCATTGCAAATCTTTGGAATTCTCTATCCCAAAGGGTTGTGGTCGCTGAATCGTTGAGTACATTCAAGGCTGAGATAGATACATTTTTGGAATTTGAAGGAATCAAGGGATATGGGGATCGGGAAAGTGGAGTTGAGGTCAAAGATCTGTCATGATCTTGTTGAATGGCGGAACAGGCTCGAGGGGCCATGTGGCCTACTTCTGCTCCTATTTCTTATGTTCTAAGATCTCCATAGCAGAAACCAGTGAGGTCATGGAGTGGGAAGAGGGTCCTACTGCAGCAAGAAATTTTAAAGCAAAAAGTTCTCCCGGGCTGCCAGCCGCAGTTCCCAGAAGATTCATGCCCCATCCCGGGAGACCCATAGGCAATCAGGGAGGATTGGCAATCAATTAAATATATGAACTCAGCATGTTCTTCCGACAGTAGGAGAAGCCACAGCAGTGTCACACAAGAATTAGAAGCAGGTGTAGGCCATTTTTCCCCTCGAGCCTGCAAAGCCAATCAGTGAGATCATGGCTGATCTTCTGCCTCAACTCCACTTGCCTGCACTATTCCCACATCCCTTGATTCCCTTAATATCCAAAAATCTAGCGATCTCGGTCTTGAATATTCAGATCAGTCATGATCTTATTGAATGACGAAGCAGGCTCAAGGGGCCAAATGGCCTACTCCTGCACATATTTCTTATGTTCTTATATTCAATGAGTGAGCTTCCACAGCCCTCTGGCGTAGAGAATTCCAAAGATACACAATCATCTGAGTGAAGAAATTTCTCATCATCTCAGTCCTAGTTCGTTAGATATATTCAAAAGGGAGTTAGATGTGGCCCTTGCGGCTAAAGGGATCAAGGGTTATGGAGAGAAAGCAGGAATGGGGTACTGAAGTTGCATGATCAGATTGAATGGTGGTGCAGGCTTGAAGGGCTGAATGGCTTACTCCCAAGAACATAAGAACATAAGAATTAGGAACAGGAGTAGGCCATCTAGCCCCTCGAGCCTGCTCCGCCATTCAATAAGATCATGGCTGATCTGGTCGTGGACTCAGCTCCACTTACCTGCCCTCTCCCCGTAACCCTTAATTCCCTTATTGCTTAAAAATCTATCTATCTTTGACTTGAAAACATTCAATGAGCTAGCCTCAACTGCTTCCTTGGGCAGAGAATTCCACAGATTCACAACCCTCAGAGAAGAAATTCTTTCTCAACTCGGTTTTAAATTGGCTCCTCCGTATTTTGAGGCTGTGCCCCCTAGTTCTAGTCTCCCCCACCAATGGAAACAACCTCTCTGCCTCTATCTTGTCTATCCCTTTCATGATTTTAAATGTTTCTATAAGATCACCCCTCATCCTTCTGAACTCCAAGGAGTAAAGACCCAGTCTACTCAATCTATCATCATAAGGTAACCCCCTCATTTCTCGAATCAGCCTAGTGAATCGTCTCTGTACCCCTTCCAAAGCTAGTATATCCTTCCTTAAGTAAGGTGACCAAAACTGCACGCAGTACTCCAAGTGCAGCCTTACCAATACCTTATACAGTTGCAGCAACACCTCCCTGCTTTTGTACTCCATCCCTTTCGCAATGAAGGCCAACATTCCATTTGCCTTCCTGATTACCTGCTGCACCTGCAAACTAACCTTTTGGGATTCATGCACAAGGACCCCCAGGTCCCTCTGCACCACAGCATGTTGTAATTTCTCCTCATTCAAATAATATTCCCTTTTACTGTTTTTTTTCCCCAAGGTGGATGACCTCACACTTTCCGACATTGTATTCCATCTGCCAAACCTTAGCCCATTCGCTTAACCTATCCAAATCTCCTTGCAGCCTCTCTGTGTCCTCTACACAACCCGCTTTCCCACTAATCTTAGTGTCATCTGCAAATTTTGTTGCACTACACTCTGTCCCCTCCTCTAGGTCATCTATGTATATTGTAAACAGTTGTGGTCCCAGCACTGATCCCTGTGGCACACCACTAACCACTGATTTCCAACCGGAAAAGGACCCATTTATCCCGACTCTCTGCTTTCTGTTCGCCAGCCAATTCTCTATCCATGCTAATACATTTCCTCTGACTCCGCGTACCTTTATCTTCTGCAGTACCCTTTTGTGTGACACCTTATCGAATGCCTTTTGGCAATCTAAATACACCACATCCATCGGTACACTCTATCCACCATGCTCGTTATATCCTCAAAGAATTCCAGTAAGTTAGTTAAACATGATTTCCCTTTCATGAATCCATGCTGCGTCTGCTTGATTGCACTATTCCTATCCAGATGTCCCGCTATTTCTTCCTTAATGATAGTTTCAAGCATTTTCCCCACTACAGATGTTAAACTAACCGGCCTATAGTTACCTGCCTTTTGCCTGCCCCCTTTTTTAAACAGAGGCGTTACATTAGCTGCTCTCCAATCCGCTGGTACCTCCCCAGAGTCCAGAGAATTTTGGTAGATTATAACAAATGCATCTGCTATAACTTCCGCCATCTCTTTTAATACCCTGGGATGCATTTCATCAGGACCAGGGGACTTGTCTACCTTCAATCCCATTAGTCTGTCCAGCACTACCTCCCTAGTGATAGTGATCATCTCAAGGTCCTCCCTTCCCACATTCCTATGACCAGCAATTTTTGGCATGGTTTTTGTGTCTTCCACTGTGAAGACGGAAGCAAAATAATTGTTTAAGGTCTCAGCCATTTCCACATTTCCCATTATTAAATCCCCCTTTTCATCTTCTAAGGGACCAACATTTACTTTAGTCACTCTTTTCCGTTTTATATATCTGTAAAAGCTTCTACTATCTGTTTTTATGTTTTGCGCAAGTTTACCTTCGTAATCTATCTTCCCATTCTTTATTGCTTTTTTAGTCATTCTTTGCTGTTGCTTAAAATCTTCCCAATCCTCTAGTTTCCCACTAACCTTGGCCACCTTATATGCATTGGTCTTTGATTTGATACTTTCTTTTATTTCCTTGGTTATCCACGGCTGGTTATCTCTTCTCTTGCCGCCCTTCTTTTTCACTGGAATATATTTTTGTTACACATTATGAAAGAGCTCCTTAAAAGTCCTCCACTGTTCCTCAATTGTGCCACCGTTTAGTCCTCGTTTCCAGTCTACTTTAGCCAACTCTGCCCTCATCCCACTGTAGTCCCCTTTGTTTAAGCATAGTACTCTCGTTTCTGACACAACTTCCTCATCCTCAATCTGAATTACAAATTCAACCATATTGTGATCACTCATTCAGAGAGGATCTTTTACGAGGAGATCGTTTATTTTTCCTGTCTCGTTACACAGGACCAGATCCAAAATGGCTTGCTCCCTTGTAGGCTCTGTTACATACTGTTCTAAGAAACAATCCCGTATGCATTCTATGAATTCATCCTCCAGGCTACCCCCTGCGATTTGATTTGACCAATCGATATGTAGGTTAAAATCCCCCATAACTACTGCCGTTCCTTTTTCGCATGCCTCTATTATTCCCTTGATTATTGCCCGCCCCACCATGAAGTTATTATTTGGGGGCCTATAAACTACGCCGACCAGTGACTTTTTCCCCTTACTATCTCTAATCTCCACCCACAATGATTCAACATTTTGTTCATTGGAGCCAATATCATCCCTCACAACTGCCTTGATATCATCCCTTATTAACAGAGCTACCCCACCTCCCTTCCCTTCCTGCCTATCTTTCCAAATCGTCAGATACCCCTGTACGTTTAATTCCCAGTCCTGGCCACCTTGCAACCATGTCTCTGTAATGGCCACCAAATCATACCCATTTGTAATGATTTGTGCCGTCAACTCATTTACTTTATTTCTAATGCTGCGTGCATTTAGGTAGAGTGTTTTCATCCTAGTTTTTAAACCATGATTTTTAGTTTTTACCCCTCCTGCAGCCCTTTTATATTCAGTGGCCCTTTTTGTTTCTTGCCTTTTGTTTCTCTGCCCTCCACTTTTACTCATCTCTTTTCTGTCTTTTGTTTCCCTCTGTCTCCCTGTATTGGTTCCCATCCCCCTGCCATATTAGTTTAACTCCTCACCAACAGCATGAGCAAACACTCCCCCTAGGACATTGGTTCCGTTCCTGCCCAAGTGCAGACCGTCCGGTTTGTACTGGTCCCACCTCCCCCAGAACCTGTTCCAATGTCCCACGAATTTGAATCCCTCCCTGCTGCACCGCTGCTCAAGCCATGTATTCATCTGTGCTATCCTGCGATTCCTACTCTGACTAGCACGTGGCACTGGTAGCAATCCCGAGATTACTACTTTTGAGGTCCTACTTTTTAATTTAACTACTAGCTCCTTAAATTCGTCTCATAGGACCTTATCCCTTTTTTTAACCTATGTCGTTGGTAATAATGTGCACCACGACAACTGGCTGTTCTCCCTCCCTTTTCAGAATGTCCTGCACTCGCTCGGAGACATCCTTGACCCTTGCACCAGGGAGGCAACATACCATCCTGGACTCTCGATTGCGGCCGCAGAAACGCCTATCTATTCCCCTTATGATTGAATCCCCTATCACTATTGCTCTCCCACTCTTTTTTATGCCCTCCTGTACAACAGAGCCAGCCACGGTGCCATGAACTTGGCTGCTGTTGCTCTCCCCTAATGAGTCATCTCCCTCAACAGCACTCAAAACAGTGTATCTGTTTTGCAGGGGGATGACCACAGGGGACCCCTGCACTACCTTCTTTGTACTACTCTTCCTGCTGGTCTTCCATTCCCTAGCTGGCTGTGGATCCTTCTCATGCGGTAAGACCAACTCACTACACGTGCCACTTATGTCATTCTCAGCATCGTGGATGCTCCAGAGTGAATCCACCCTCAGCTCCAATTCCGCAACGCGGTTCATCAGGAGATGGAGGCAGATACACTTCTTACACATGTAGTCGTAAGGGACACCGGAAGCGTCCCTGAGTTCCCACATGGCACAGGAGGAGCATATCACGTGACTGATCTCTCCTGCCATGCCTTAACCCTTAGATACCCTTAAATTGGTAATAACAATGCTACAGTTTACTTACTGATATAAAAATAAAAAGAAAAGCTACTCACCAATCACCAGCCAATCACTTACCCCATTGGCTGTGACGTCACCTTTTGAATCCTTTCTACTTCTTTTTTGCTTTCTCTCCCGCTGTAGCTGCACCGGTACGCCTTTTATAGGCCGCTCCGACGCTGCTCCCACCTCTCGCCAACTCTCGAGCTCCCACTGGGCCTTTTATAGCCTGCACCTATTTTCTATATTTCTATGTTTCTAAATGGCTGACCCCTGATTCTGAGACTCCTGGTTCTAGACTCCCCAGCCAGGGGAAACATCCTCCCTGCATCTACCCTGTCAAGCCCTGTAAGAATTTTGTATGGTTCAATGAGATCACCTCTCATTCTTCTAAACTCTAGAGAATATAGGCCTAGTTTATTAAATCTCTCCTCATAGGACAATCCCCCTCATCCCAGGAATCAGTCTGGTAAACCTTCGTTGCACTCTCTCTATGGCAAGTATATCCTTCCTTAGGTAAGGAGACCAAAACTGTACACAATACTCCAGGGTGTGGTCTCACTATGGGCTCTATATAATTGCTAGGGTATACATATCAGGAAAGGATGAACAGGCTGGGTCTCTTTTCTCTTGGAAAAAGGCTGAGGGGTGAGCTAATAGTGGTCTTTAAAATAATGAAAGTTTTGACGGAGTGCACACAGAGAGAATGTTTCCACTTGTGGGAAAGAACATAACTAGAGGCCATCAATATAAGATAGTCACCAAGAAATCCAATAGGAAATTCAGAAGAAATTTCTTTACCCAAAGAGTGGTGAGAATGTGGAACTCACAGGGAGTGGTTGAAGAAAATTGTATCGATGCATTTAAGGGGAGGCCAGACAAGCATGAGGGAAAAGGAAACAGAAGGTTATGCAGATGAATTTAGACGAGGAAAGACGGGAGGAGGCTCAAGTGGAGCATAAACGCTGGCATGGACTGGTTGGGCCGAATGGCCTGTTTCTGTGCCGTATATCCTATGTAGTAGGTTGTCTATCTTCTTATATTAAAATCCTCTTGTAATAAAGACCAACATACCATTTGCTTTCTTAATTGCTTGCATGTACCTGCATGTTAACTTTCAGTGATTGGTGTACAAGGACACCCAGGTCCCTCTGAACACCACACTTCCCAATCTCTCACCATTTAAAAAATACTCTGCTTTTCTAATTTTCCTACCAAAAAGTGGATAACTTCACATTTCTCCAAGTTGGCCCAGAAATTGCCACGGGGACTTCCTGGTGGCAGATACCTGCGACCCGAAAGATTTCTATGAATTTACCTGGTGGTCCAGGAGGTTCGGACACGTGGTCCTGGGCTTCTATGCAAAGTCCTGCGTAGAGGCCCACGTATTCCAGGGACGTAAGCGCTTCGTACACGTCCCTGGGATCACGTGGGGAGGCCAAATCAATCAAAGTAGGAATATTCCCATTCATACTTGTGGGGAATTCTGTAGGGGTGACCTAGGGATGACCATAGGCATGAATGAGAATACCCCCAAAATACTTAATCATTTAAAAAAAAACATCATATTTAAAATTAAATCAAAATGGAATGTAATTGTTTAACATAATATTTAATACAAAAACATATTTTGAAAAATAAATGTACATATTTTTAATGGGTCTAAAAATAAACTTACCTTATTTAACAGGATTTTAAATGTTTAAATTATTGAAAGAAATTTATTTTTCTGTCCTTTGAAAGTCTTACGCTGATGAGAATTTCAAGGGCATTCACTGGGCAGAAATTGAGCAAACTCTCCGCCCGTGAGGCCTTTTGCTTCCAGATGTGTGCGATCTGTCCAGAGGATTCTGGACAGATCGCAAGTTCAGGGTTTAGGCGCATGTGCGTCGCATACCAAAACCTGGAACTTGCGGCGGCCCTACAGGCGCGTGCACACCTTGCACCCACCCATGGGGCCACAAATTCAGGGCCAGTATATTCCATTTGCCATGTTCTTGCCCACTCACTTCTCCTGTCTATATCCCCTTGAAGCCTCTTCATATTCTCCTCACAATTTATATTCCTTACAAACCTCAGTATTGTTGGCACGAGTCCAAACTATCTTCAGAAATTCAGAAACACTAATATTTATATGACTGAGCATCACTATATTTTTTAAATCAGCATCTTCAATTGTTGTATTTCTACCTCTCAATTAATTCAATCTTATTCCTGCAAAGTAAATATTCCAATAAACTGTCACTTCTGCTTAATTATAAATTGGGCTAGATAAACAAATGGTTATTAAAATAGGTACTTGATTAGAACGAGCAATTGTACATGACTCCAGGCTACAGCACTGGAAATACAGACATATGCCAAATTATTATTTAACTGGACACTTCTTGTCACTGCAATTTTAAAGCTTTTGATTGAACAAATTTCCAATTAGACATCTTACGATTATGCAAAATAAAACCGTGGACTGATTATTCTTTCCAAAATATAGAAACATTTGTAGCAAAGGAAGATACAGGGCTATTGGACCGAGCAGGGTAATGGTATTCGTCTTCGATTGCTCGAGCACAACAGCCAGCACAGACACAATGGGCTGAAGGATCTCTTACTAACACACTCAGTCTCACAATTAGAAACTGAGCAGAACTCCAGTTATAGTTAGCAATAGGCACGGTAGCGTAGTGGTTATGTTACTGGATTTGGAATCCAAAGGCCTGGACTAATAATCCAGAGACATGAGTTCAAATCCCACCACGGCAGCTAGGGAATTTAACTTCAGTTAATTAAATTAAATAAATCATGATGACCATGAACCTATCGGATTGTTGTAAAAACCCAACTGGTTCACGACTGTCCTTACCCGATCTGACCTATGTGACTCCAGACCCACAACAATATAGTTGACTCTTATCTGCCATCTGAAATGGCCGAACAAGCCAATCAGTTGTACCAAATCGCTACGGCAAAGTGACTGTCGGAGTACCTTCTCAAAGTGGTGATTCACCACGATCTTCTCAAGGACAATTATGGATGGGCAATAAATGCCGGTCTTGCCAGCGACACCCACATCCCGTGAATAATTTTTTTTAAAATAAAGGCCCCAACCTCATTCGCACAATATTTCAATTATTTCTACACTTTTTATCCCTTCTCTTTGTTTTCCGTCTGAGGGACATTGGGTAGTGTAGCGAGTTAGCACGCTGTTCTTTCAATTCTGGGATACAGGTTCAACCAATTCTCCCCATGAGCCCTTATCTTGCATAACCACACTTATGGCTATTTAAGTGAGATTGTTATCTTTGTGGCCATGTTCTGCCAAATTTCAGAGAATAGGAACTGCATCAATACTAATTTTGGTCAGTGGCCAAAACCATCTCAGTAGGGTGGGCAGCACCAGGTTCCAGAGGTGAAAGGCAGCAGGTGTACTGTCAAAACTACCAGCTGTAAGCTCTCTACCACCTGAATTAAGATGTTCACCCTTACAGCATTGAAAACGGTCGGTATCATAAGAATGACCATTTTGCAGTGCAGTTTTCAATCAGTACCACAAACTGAGGGACATGACATATTGTAGCGAGTTAGCATGCTGTTCTTTCAACTCTGGGATAGCGGTTCAACAGCAGCTCACACCGATGGCATAGAAGTCTCCTCTCTACGCTAGCTATAAAGATTCGACAAAGTAATGAATTTAAACAGTTTTAACCCAATCTTTAACAGGCAAGAACACTCTGCACAAAACTGTCCATATTGGGGCACTCGTGCCGGTTCCTTCTCTCTTCCCCCCCCCCCCCCCCCCACACCAGTGGCATTTCTCACCCCTCAGCACTGTTGCCAGTCCCAGCTCCTGGAGCTGCTGTTCCAGGTGATTGGACATCACTGCACGCTGGATGGAGATTCTTGATACATCAGGAATTCCAATCCACAGTATGCAGTAGCGGGACACAGGAACAGGCAGCAGCACTACTGAGGGAAAGGTGAAAAGAGCTGGGCCAATGGCAAGAGATTACCAGAATCAAACAAAGTGAGGGGGCGGGGAAGAATGTTACTTTAACTGGGGAGAGAGGGGGGTGAAAACGTGCAAAACATTAAAAAGGATATGAAAAAAGAGAGTAAGAAATCTTGATGTGTCTTTTACAGGTGGCCCACAAGTTCCATGATAAAGCAACTGAGTGCCCACGAGCAGAGAGCGGTTGGACACTCCTACATAAACATATTGACTTTCCGTACTGCACTGGGCGTCATCTCTTCAAATATCACAGCCTTATCCTCAACAAGTGTTTCAATGGAAATAAAAGCGGAGTGGAATGGGAACTTGTACTGCTTGGGACGGTCTACACAGGCATTAGCCAAAAATAAATCTACAACCGTTAGATACCGGGCGGACATTTACATTATTTAATTTTACTTGGTGACACCACAAGAGGACAATTAAATTGTGCAGCAGGAGCAATATGTCATTGGTGGTACTCCAACCACTACCTGCCAACAGTCATTGGCATATAAATAACATTTATTATATGTTTCACCTCATTAAGTTTCATTTTAAAGCAACTTCAAAGAAATGTACAAAAGAGTGACTCATTCTTCTGTAGCCCGTGACAAATTACAATGAAACATGGCAAGGGTTAACATGATTAAGGAATGCATCAGAATAAAATCTGCCTCTGGAGTACATACATATACAGCAGAACAAGTATTCCCTGTGCTTTAAACACATCAGTCAATAAGGAGGCCAAGTGAGCAGCAGTCAGCCTTAATCAATGACATCAAGAATAAAGTGGATGTAGAGTAATGCAAAGGTGATAGTGCATGCCCACTTTGCTTCCAGTCACATCTCAGCCCACCACTCACAAACACTACAGTATGAATGAGTTAGGAAGAGGTTTCTTATTGAATATAAAATCATTTAAGTCATCAAGTCAATCATACTACAGACCTTTGTTTAATTTCCATTCATCATTTAGCAAAAGGCTATATGGACTGTTAGGACGCACCTCACACAGGCAGAATCTGGCAACTGTCTAAAACGTCCGTTTTATAAGCTGGGAGCATACCAGCAATGTTACACAAATCTTATGCCCGTGTCATAATACTCATGTAGTTCTGTCAACAGCATCAGGTTTGCTCATGCAAAACATCTCGTATGGTAGCAAGCTACAGGAAGGGCTCCTGTCTAGGCTCATATTGGTGCGTTACATCTTGCTGATAAGACTTGTCACTGAGGTACAGTGTAATGCCTTAAATTGACTGTGACACTTCAGCTTAATCTTTGTCTGCTTGAAACAGTGGTGTTCACTCAAACTGCACAAACCATGCAGGCCAGCTTCAACAAAATATTTCACGACCCTTATCAATACTGAAAAAGAGACATCATGCAAGTACACATTCTTACATAAAAGGGGCATTAATTATTACAGCTGCTTATAACAGGCCAAGCAGTCACTGCACTGAGTGAGCCCATTGAAATCGGCAAGGCGTGGGGCCCACTGTTAGAGGAATGGTGTCTCAGAAGAGTTTGAAATATTATCTATAGGTATACGAAGACTAAAGTTTTAAACCTTAAACGCAAGAAACAAGGTACATTCTGCTATTTCAGCTGCAGGGTTTCACTGAAGCAGGTATGTAGGTGTGAGGTGAAGAGAGATTGCCATATGATCTTGAAATACAGACATTTCAAATGACAATACCTCATCACTTCAATCCAGACACTCAACTTCACTGAAGGATTAATAAATATGACGATTGTAGTCAGGTGATACCTGAGGATATGTGACACCTTGGCTTAAAGCACCTTTTTCATACAAACACTGTAGATACTGGAAATCTGAAATGTAAACAGAAATTGCTGGAAATACTCAGCAGGTCAGGCAGCATCTGTGGAGAGAGAAACAGAGTTAACATTTCAGGACGGTGACCTATCGTTAGAACTGGAAAATGTACAGATTCAACAGGTTTTAAGCTAGCACAGAGGCAGAGAGAAAGTGGAGGATAGAACTAAAGGGAAGGTCTGAGATAGGGTGGGAAGCAGGAGTGGTTAAATGAGCAGCAGTATCAACACCTGCTGTGCAAAAAAAAGGGAGCATTGGTCATTGTAATGTATGCACCTGTGAGTATGCTCACAGATTTGTAGAACTTGTCAGTGACTTAGCCAGTCACGTGATGTTCACAAGACTTGATAAAACCCCAGTCAGTTGAGTCTAGGTCATCCACGATGAGGCATGCAGTTGTGTGCCTAGTGGATGAACTGGTAATGTGTAGTGTGATTGTTAAACCTTTGCTATTAAGAACTAGTTGTTTTATTAACAATGTGTTGCTATGAATTCTTAAGCAAAGAACCAATGAAGCAAATAACTAATGTATGATCTGAAATTGTAAATTCTATGTTGAGTCCGTAAGGATGTAAAGTGCCGAAACAGAAGATGGGGTGCTGTTCCTCGAGTTTCTGTTGAACATCATTGGTACCATGTAGAAGGCCGAGGACAGAGAGATCAGAGTGGGACTGGGACGGAGAATTAAAATGGGAAGCAAGCGGATTCTCAGGGACACATCTGTGGACTGAACGGAGGTGTTCAGCAGAGCAATCAGCGTTTGGTCTCCCCAATGTAGAGGAGACCGCATCGTGAGCAGCGTGTACAGTATACTAAATTGAAAGTATAACAAGTAAATCACTGTTTCACCTGAAAGGAGAGTTGGAGGCCCTGGACGGTGGGAGGGAGGAATTGAAAGGGCAGGTGTTTCATCTCCTGTGTTTTCATGGGAAGGTGCTGTGGGAAGGGGAGTGGGTGTTGCGGAGGGAACGGCTCTTTGGAATGCTGAAAGGGAAGGGGAGCAGAAAATGTGTTTGGTGGTAATCAAGGTAACTGTGGCGGTCAGTGGGCTTACAATAGATATCAGTTGACAGTCTATCCCCAGAAATGGAGATAGAGAAGTCGAGGAAGGGAAGGAAAGAGTCAGAGAGGGACCATGCGAAGGCGAGGGAAGGGTGGAAATTTGAAGCAAAGTTAATGAAATTTTCCAGTTCAGGCAAGTGCAGAAAGCGGCACCGTTACAGATATCAATGTACCAGAAAAAAAGGTGAGGGAGGACACCCAAGTAGGAGTGACTTCAACAATTTCGAGTTCCTGGCCCTAACCGTCTCCTTTTCACCATGGATGTCCAATCCCTCTACACCTGTACAGCCTGAGGGCGCTCCGCTTCTTCCTTGAACAGAGGCCCAACCAATCCTCATCCACCACCACCCTTCTCTGCCTGGCTGAACTTGTTCTCACATTGAACAACCTCTCCTTTGACTCCTCTCATTTCTTCCAAATAAAAGGCGTTGCTATGGGAACTTGCATGGGTCCTGGCTATGCCTGCCTTATCATGGGATAGGTGGAATATTCTTTATTCCAGTCTTACTCGGGTTCCCTCCCTCACCTCTTTTTCGAATACACTTATGACTGTCGCAGTGCCACTTCCTGTTCTTGCCTGAAGTGGAAAATGTCATCAACTTTGCTTCAGATTTCCAGCCCCTCCCCTCCCCGCCCCCCACGCCTTATCATGGTCCTTCTCCGACTCTCCCCTTCTTCGACTTCTCTATCTCAATTTCTTTCCAATGTAGCTCAAAGAACAGCATCGCATCTTTCGATTAGGCACTTTACAAAGTTCTGGACTCAATATCGAGTTCAACAATTTCGGATCATAAGCTCTGCTCCCATATTTTGAGACAGCAGGTGCTGGTAATGATTTGGCTTAATTTAATCTCTTCTGCCTTCCACCCCATCACAGACCTTCCCCTTTGTCCTTTTCTCCCCTCTCCCCTCTCCCCTGCGTCTGTGCTCGCTTAAAACCTGTTACATCTGTAACATTTTCCAGTTCTGAGGAAAGGTCATGGCCCTGCAACGTTAACTCGGTTTCTCTCTCCAATGATGCTGCCTGACCTGCGGAGTTATTTTCGGAATTTTTGGTTTCTACTCCATTTTTTTCTTACCTGGATTGTTAGCAAAGGGCTACTTGGGATGGTCAATTCTGCTGCCACTTCTACATAGGAGTGATGTGCCGTGACCTCCATAGAGCTTGGATAATTAATCAGCATGAAGAAGAGCCAAGAAACAATACCACCAATGAATTAGCAAGTTGTTACTTTCCAGGCTCACTGTTCAATAAATCATTAAACTCGTTAAGACTGTAGTACTGAAAGCACTCAGCGAATTGTAGTGCATATTGATGAAAAGGATTAAACCAGTAACATTAAGAACAAGTGTTATAAATGTATGGTCAAGTTAACAGTTGAGAGAAACTTCACAGATGTGATACAACAGATCTCAAACCTAGGCAGGCAAATGTTTCTATGTTAACTGTTGGGCATCCCATGGCTGAGTGGATGGTTCTAGATGGGTGGTGAGTGGGGAGAAGAGAAAAAAAGACTTGGATTTATATAGCGCCTTTCATGACCACCGGACATCTCAAAGCACTTTACAGCCAATGAAGTACATTTGAAGTGTAGTCACTGTTGTAATGTGGGAAACTCAGCATCCAATTTGTGCACAAACAAGCTCCCACAAACAACAATGTGATAATGACCAGATAATCTGTTTTTTTGTTATGTTGATTGAGGGATGAATATTGGCCAGGATACCGGGGAGAACTCCCTTGCTCTTCTTCGAAATAGTGTCATGGGAACTTTTAGGTCAACTTGAGAGCGCTCAAGTCCCTGGAGGCAAATAAAATGAATCAGAAACCACATTACAGGCCAGGTGGCTACCCAATATCCCTTGCTGGAATTGTGGACACATTGAGCAGTGGATCAGGGCTGAGAGAACGCGGGCTGTTTGTGGGATTCCATCACTCTCCGGGTTTACATATGAAGAGCTACTTCAGGAAGATGCAAAAGGACTGCAACCAATGGCAACAGAACTGGAACCCACCAGCCGTCATCGTATTCAGAAAAAAAAAAGTATAATGGCCCACCCTTCTCTCTGATGTCCCTCGCCGCTCCCACACCCCGGAATGTAGTTAGCTTTTACAACCACGGGAGGCCATCAAAGCAACACTGAATTCTATCCTCAAGCATGTTTTCCAGCGGGAGTAACAAGGTGCTGGAACACTGGTCGACGTTTTCCTTCCCTGGCCAAGGAACAACTGGAGTATTTCAATTGCTCAGTTCACAGTTCACAGCACAGACCAGGCACTGAGGCTCTGTCACACCAATGTATGTGCCCACCAAGAAATCTGGGAGCTCACGTTGTGGAATTTGAATTAACACGCACTGGATTGCAGCATCAAACTATTTCCCCATAAGATCCTTTAATCATATAAAAATATACGATTTCACTCTAAATTGTGATGGCTGTCCCTTTTTACTTTATTTCACTCCCGTGGCAAATTTATGTTTCAATGGAAAACATTAAAGCAAAGTCCTGCAGAGATTTCCGTCACTCATTGCAATCAGTATGCGTTACTTGCAGTCAGAACCGACATTGACTAGGAACACAGCACTCCCGGCGCTGGGCTCCCATACTAGCCTATGACCAGTGGCAAAAAGGCAATTTACTGTGCAACTGCACACACAGGAGTTGAGAAAACCATTGTGTGATTTACAAGTGATACAATACAGGACGCACCTATTTCGAAGAAAATCAATGTACTAGAGGGCAGCGTGAAGACGTCACACAAACCAACATGCAACAATTTACTGACATCTAAAATTGCAGGAGTGTTTCTTCAGTTTTGCATCCAACTGTTGTGTTTTCAGGTAGTCACGTGTATAAAGAGCAACAGACGCTGGAGTATTTACAGAGAAGAGTTAAATCCAACGTCGAGGACAAATTAATAATTCAGCAAAGCGGGTCAACAATGTGACATGGCCTACAATGGGTTGTGCACTGCAGGAATTCATTATAGAGACTAATCCCAAGACATCCATTTTTATCAGATGAATACACTCCATTTACAGCATCTCGGGCTGGAATTTGAGATTACCCGATCTGAAACCTGAAAGCAATAACTCTGGTATTGAATTGGAAACATACCATTAGTGCAGTCAGTGCTGTTCATTGCCCAATATTGTGATTTGCAGAGGGCTTTTAGCCGAAAACGGCCAATATGCCTTGTCTCAAGAACTGCATGGCTGGCTTTTCATTTTAAAATACACAAGGAAAGCAGGCGGCAAAGCAGAAAAATATTTCCAACCGCTCTCAATACAATGCTGTGTTTATCTGGATGGCATGATTTGATATGCAGGATACACATGGCATCATTTACTGTAATAACAGACAAGCAGTAAGGATGGATTCTCACTTACAGTAAGGGCGATAGAAGATTAGCTTTCCACTTCAGATATTGAATACTGAACATGACTTTAGCCACTTTAAAAAATGCTTTACTAGCCATTGAAGGGGGGGGGGGGGGAGCAGAAAATAGCTTTCAAAAATACACTGTGGCACCACAGTAGAAGCAGCCTGAAGATAAATGTTTCACATACATCGGTGATGGGAACGAATACAAATAAATCCAATACCAATCAGCATTGGGTGGTGATTCCATCCACTGCAGTAGCTGTAAAACTGATATTATCTGTAGTGACAGGCTTTAACAGAACCTCAGCATTCCCATTCACTTACTCCTGACAAAATCAAACACCCAGCATGCTGCTCAAATCTACATCCGTGTTCTACCTTTATTACTACAGAAGGCAATGTCACGCAGTATTTCTTGAACACTTCATTAAACACCAAAGGACTTCTGCTGCTATTTATTAGTAAAGCTGGTGGGCTTTTTCAACGATCTCAAAAGGGGGAAAGTGAAAGATTTATCTAATTTACAAACCTTTATTTTTAAGACTCTAGTTTATTCACAAATGAAATGATTTGCCCCATGTTAATGTGTTACAAGGAACATTGATGTAGATACTGCACCTTTTCACTAACTAGGTGTCAAAACTGTCCATGCTAGGCCGATTTCATTGAAAATCTTGTCTTGCCCTACACCCCTGCCCTTTCCCCCTCAAATTCTCTGTTCCTCTGACAGGATACCTGCTGTACATCCTCCCCTCACTTTACCCCACCATTGCTGGCCTTGTCTTCAGCTGCCTATATCCCATGCTCTGGATTCCCCTCCCGAAACCCTTCCACTGCTAGGGGGATCAAGGGGTATGGCGAGAAAGCAGGAATGGGGTACTGAAGTTGAATGTTCAGCCATGAACTCATTGAATGGCGGTGCAGGCTAGAAGGGCCGAATGGCCTACTCCTGCACCTATTTTCTATGTTTCTATGACTCCCTCTCTCCTCATTTAGGAATCTTCTTAAATCCCATCACTTTGGCCAAACATTTGGTCAGCCCTCCTAATATCTCCTTCTTTGGCTCAGCGTCCTTTTTCTAGCATGCATCTGTGAAGCACCTTGGGGAATTATTCTGTGTTAAAGGCACTATTAAAAGACAAGTTTGGTTGTTCTAAACGAGTTTCCGACAATTAAAGCAATCCCAGATCGGATGTTGTGTTCAGGCATTTGGATTACAACTGTATAATTTGAGCCCATCCCTCTGGATAACGTTATAACCTGGGGCCACTTTTGCTGGTATACCTGGCCATGATGTGTCCACCTATATAGCAAAAAGCAGTATTTCAGTGTTAATACAGTGACACACAGAACACAAAGGTAAAGGACCCTATTTCTGAGCAGACAAATAGAAAAACTCAGTGCTCCTTTGCAAAGAGAAAAGTAAGGGGGAATATATATATATATATATATATATTTAAAGAAACAGTAATTAACAAAAAATAATGTACAGTTAGCTTCCAGAAATCATGGTTCCAAATTAATGATGGTTACATTTCTACAAAGCTTGTGATTGGACTGTGCCCATCGCTGCCAATTCTAGATGAGGAAGAGGACCTTGCTGCTCACCTTGTTAAATAAACCCCCCCCCCACACACACTTTATTTACAGTTCTTGCACACTACAAGTTCCTGTCTAAAAGAGCACTTGCAGTTGATTGCTGTCAAGTTTCGACCCATACTGGTCTCAGGCTGGCCACTAGGGGGTGTGGGAGAGCAACCGGGGGCTCCAACCTCCCCAGTACTCGTAAAAACACACCTGACCTGCACGTTTCATCTCCTTAATGTCACAACCGAGATCAGAAAGTCTCCACGTGTGGAAACCATGTCCACTCTTCAATGAAACAAGCTAGTGTCAATATACAGTACCGCCACACACTATGCTGCTTCCTTTTGGGCTATTTCAGTGCGAGATGCTGATGATGCATATAACATGCTTGCAAGGGATTGTCAATGAATCAGAAAAATAACACCTTTCAGACCATGAACCAGCCCTAAGGCACTTTTGCATAGCAACAATTTCATGTTTCAACATTTCGTGTCATTTTGTGGAACGTGCCCCAAGCACCACAAAAAAAAGTCACACACTGAAATGCTGTAGTCTTCAAAATCTCTACAAATACTTGTCATGTTTTGCTCGAGCCAGTTCTCTCCCCGAGTGAGGAGCCAGACTAATGGGAATAGTGGTACAATTAATATGTGGGAGTGAAGAAGGATCCTTCATGTGGGCCAAAACACCTGCATTTAAACATTTGCAGATTTCCCTGATTAAGAAAAAAATCACTAGCATATGCACATTTTCAAATTTGCAGTTTGGAGGAACAGGCCCTGTCGGTAGATTTTTATAGGATAAAGGATGAGGCAACATTTTGAATGTGTTTTAAAAATATATATATATTTTTTAAATGAAAATCTTTAACTGAATGTGGAGTACGTCAATGTTCCTTCTCGTCACTGTTTATTTCAAAGATCAGTTTTTGTTACACAGCACGGTACATTTGTAAACCTTCACACTTGTGAACCTACTTGAAGAAAGACTGCTGACTCACTACTTCATTTCTGACCTGATCAGGTATTCGAGACGTGACTTCACTGATCCTGCTGCAATTCTGTACGATTTCAGCAAGCACTTAAATGCATTTTAAATTACTGACTGAAGTTAAGAGGAGAAGGAATTTTTTAATAAAAGAAAACAATACCTTCTGTCACATAGTTATGGTCTCGGAGAAAACTGTTGTTGATTTTTCGTGTATCAATGTCCTCGCCCATTGACAGCAGGATTATTCGGCATGCCGATCCGCAGTGGACTATAAGAAGCAGAAGAGGTCGTCACAACAGCAGCATCCATACTCCCACTGCCTAGCAGAGGTGGAGGAAGGCGAGGGGTGTGGAGCACAGCATAATGTGGTTTAGTGATGCAGCACAGCTTTACGAAAGGGAGAGAAAAAAAAGAGAGCGACAGGAAGAAATGGGAAGAAAAAAAATAGCTCTCACTAAAGTGACAGTGTCCAAAAAATAATCAAGCAAGAGGTGCTCTATTGTAGAGGGGGCTTTTCACAGTACCAGATCACTTCTGCAATAAAGACAACCAATCAATCGTTCAGTCAGGAACTCCTCAAACAAGACCCCGTGCAGAATCTAGTCGAGTGCTGCTGCAGAACCTCAAAACGGTTGCTGAGAAAGTGGCACGTCTGAGCAGCACTTGGAATAAGTGTACTGCTGCATTAGCCGCCTGTGGAGACTCAGTAAAACAGGGGGACTATGTGACGGCTGCTGCCGCTGTCATATGTGCATGCTGCATCAAGACAAGCCCCTCCCAGACATCCTGTCAGCATCCAACCACGTTAGTCCGCATTTCTGGAGATGAAATATGGCACTGCAGGTGATTAAAAGAACAGCCAGGGCATTATAATTTGGTGGAATTCTTCAGGGCAAAGACACTTCTGTACCACGGATGAAAAAAAAGTCACACGCATGTTAGTTACGACTGGAAAATCGTTAATGAATCAATTTATGTTAGATAGAGGGAAAAAAAGAGGGACAGCACGATTGGTACAACACTGTGCTTCATTTATTAGCCCGAGTGCGTGAAACATGTTGCAGGCACTGAACCCACCTTGCTGTGAAGCAGCACTGACTGAGATTTTGTCAGTCGAATCCGCCTGAAGCAGTTTACTTCTGTTCCACGTTGTCCTCGCCTCTCCCTTAACCAGGGACCAAAATGACAAATAAAAAAAAATCTAACCTACTTAGTACCAAATGCTCGTATATTATTGCCAGTTACTGCCATTTTCCATGAGTTGGCAAAAATATATTTACGTCAAGCAGCGAGGGAAAAATCATGTGCTATTGAAACTATTTCCCATTCCAAAGATAGCTCGAATTTGTTGCAGTAATCATTAATGTATTTACAGAAAAAAATCCTGAAATCAGCGTGGCTGTACAGTTACTGCAGGTAGAATTTTTCTGAATTTAATGAAATTAATAAATGAAACAGATGAATAATATGGCTTTAAGCGGAGTTTTTTTTATAATGGAGAATGTAGATTGTATAGTCAGCCATCAAGCTATTTTCCAGTTATCTCATGACACTGCCGTACTGCCAATGTCACACTTTAAGTTGTGAATTCAAATCACACTCCAGGGACTTGAGCAGAAAAAAAAATCTAAGCTAACATTCCAGTGGAGTGCTGAGGGAGTGCTGCACTGTCGGAGGTGCCGTCTTTCGGATGAGACGATAAACTGAGGCCCCGTCTGCTCTCTCAAGTGAATGTAAAAAATCCCATGGCACTATTTTGAAGAAGAGCAGGGAAGTTATCCCCGGTGTCCTGGCAAATATTTATCCCCCAATCAACATAACAAAAAAAAAAATTATCTCGTCATTATCACATTGTTGTTTGTGGGAGCCTGCTGTGCACAAGTTGGCTGCCGCATTTCCTACATTACAACAGTGACTACACTCCAAAAGTACTTCATTGGCTGTAAAGTGCTTTGAGATGTCCGGTGGTTATGAAAGGTGCTACATAAATCCAAGTCTTTCTTTTTAAAGCAACTCCCAACTTCACATGCCATGAAGCCAAGAAGTAATTTTAACATTTCCTTTTGTAAAAGTAGTTTATACTACACATTTTTGGTGTATTTATACGACTCAGGCACAGAGCAGTTCACAAACATGGAGAATATTGACCATCACGAAAGAAAACAGTAGGTCCATGATCACACAGACAAAAATGCATGGGCTGGAGCAGGTTGATAGGAGGAAATACATCAGGAACAACAAAACCATCATAAAATAAAGTAGTATTGACGAGACAATTCTAATAGCATAATGGCAGCCATGTTTCATTTTCTGTAAGCCATATATATATATTCCTTTTAGTCAAGAAATCTTGAATGAAATGTAAAACAAAAATGTACCTCTGTTTGACCAAATTTATGGTAATTGGCAAAAGAATCAGGAAGGAAACGAGGAGAACCAGTTTTTTTTTTTTTACACAGCGAGTCTGGAATGCACTGACTGAAAGAGCAGTGGATGCAGATTCAATAACAACTTTCAAAAGAGAAATGGATATATACTTGAAAAGGAGAAATTTGCATAGCTTTGGAGAAAGAAAAGAGGAGCAAGACAAATTGGATAGCTCTTTTAAACTACCAGATAGGACAAATGGCCTCCTTCCGTGCTATTTAAATCTATAAATTAACTTCAATTTATCAATGTTAACCCATTTTCTCTACTTTTTCTGTGCCGCCAGTCATTTTGGAAATGGAAAAGATATTTTAATTATTTCAAAAAATTGCATTATATTTGGCTGAAACGTGGCCCCAAAGACCTGTTTAAGACTTGTGAAAGGCTACAAATGTAAGAACATAAGTAGGAGCAGGAATAGGCCATACGGCCCTTCGAACCATTCAGTAAGGTCATGGCTGACCTTCGACCTCAACTCACTTGCCTGCCCGATCTCCATATTCCTGGATTCCCCTAGAATCCAAAAATCTATCTATCTCAGCCTTGAATATACGCAATGACTCAGCATCCACAGCCCTCTGAGGCAGATAATTCCAAAGATTCACAACCCTCTGAGTGAAGAAATTCCTCCTCATCTCAGTCTTAAATGACCAACCCCTTATCCTGAGACTACACCCACTAATTCTCGACTCTCCAGCCAGGGGAAACAACTTCTCAGCATCAACCCTGTCAAGCCTCCTCACGATCTTATATGTTTCAATTAGATCACCTCACATTTGTCTAAACTCCAGAGTGTTTAGGCCGAATTGATTCCATCTTTCCTCATAGGACTACCTCTCCTCCCTAGTGAACCTTTGATGCATTGCCTCGAAGGCATGTATGCCCTTTCCCAGATAAGGAGCCCAAAACTGTGCACTGTATTCCAGGAGTGGTCTCACCAAAGCCCTGTACAATTGTAGTAAGACTTCCTTACTCTTGTACTCCAACCCTCTTGCAATAAAGGCTAACATACCACTTGCCTTCCTAATTGCTTGCTGTACCTGCATGCTAACTCTGAGCTTCCTGTACAAGGACACCTAAATCTCTCTGAAAACCAACATTTAATAGTTTCTCACCATTTAAAGTCATTTTTTCTATTCTTCCGACCAAAGTTAATAACCTTGCATTTCCCTCACATTATTCACCATCTGCCATCTTATTACCCACTCACTTAACCTGTCTATATACCTTTTGCAGGCTCTTTGTGTCCTCCTCACAGCTACTTTCCCACCTACCTTTGCATCGTCAGCAAACTTAGATATACTGCACTCAGTCGCTTCATCCAAGTCCTTAATATAGATTTGTAAATAGCTGAGGCTCAAGCACTGATCCTTGCTGTACCCTACTAGTTACAGCCTGCCAACCAGAAAATAACCCTTTTATCCCTACTCTCTGTTTTCTATCCATTAACCGATTGTCTATCCATACTAATATATTACCCCCAACCCCATGATTTAATGATCAACCTTTACCTTTTCATTTTGCCAGTTTCCTCACATTATGTCTCTCAAAGCCGTGGACTCTTTGCTGGGGTACAATTTCACCAGGGCAAATTGCTTCTTGGTGGTGTGACCAAATAGTGTCAGTCATGTGATTTCTCCCATCTGCAATTACATGACCATGACTTCGTGGACATCACTTCACAGCGATAGAAAGCAACCCTACACAGAAATTATTCATGTGTCAGCCTTGACAGGGAGCGTTGCCAGGAAATTTGATGGCAAGAGGCTTTGCAGCTGCACCCAATCCTTCCTTGCACAATGTCTTCACTTGAGCACTTCCAGCAGGAATCGCTGGATAGTGATCAGGAGCAGGAACCATGGATCATTTTCTCCTAACCAAGGGGTGCTGAGGCCAAATGCTACCTCAGTGAGATCAGCTAACTCAAGACTTCCTGACTTGTATTGTTCAGACATTCAGTATATAAATTCACTGACCCAAGGGATGTTTGATACATTTTAACCCATGTTACTTAGAAAGGCTTAATCATCTCAAATGCCAGCCCAGGTGCTGGGTAGGACAACTGCTCACTGGTGTGGTAAAGGTGTGCACATTTTTTTTTTTTAAGCTGCAAGTCATAGGGCTCATATTTGTATTTCATCTCTGTAATCTCCAGTCCCACAACCCACCCCCACCCCTCGAGATGTCTGTGCTCCTCTAATTCTGCCCTCGAGCATCCCTGATTATAAATTGCTCAACCATTGGTGGCCCTGCTTTCTGTTGCCTAGGCCCCAAGCTCTGGAATTCCCTGCCTAAACCTCTCCACCTCTCGATCCTCCTTTAAGACACTCCTTTAAACCTACCTCTTTGGCCAAGCTCTTGGTCACCTGCCCTAATTTCTCCTTGTGTGGCTCAGTGTCAAATTTCTTGTCTTATAATACTCCTGTGAAGCGTCTGGGGATGCTTTACTACATTAAAGGCGCTACCTAAATACCAGTTGTTGTTGTAGAATCACAATGTTAAAGCATCGAAACAGGCCATGTGGACCATCATGTCCAAATGGGCATTTTTCTCCAGATGGTTCATCCCACTCTCCTGGTTCCTCCTCATATCTTTTATTATTCCTCTCTTCGTGCCAACTATTTAATTCCCTTTTTAAAACAATTTATGTATCAACAGCAGAGAATTCCAGATTCTAACCCACCACAGTGTAAAGAATTCTTGTGTCTAAGCTCCCCTTTAATTTGTATTATCTTAAATGTGAGGACCCTCATTATCGTCCCCTGACCAGTGAAACAATCCATCGCCATTTACTTTATCATAACCCTTCATAATCTTGAAAGCTTTGGTCAGCTCATCCATTTAACTATGGCATCCCTCCACAAAGGTACAAAGAAAGCCTATGTAGCAATAACCATGGGAAACTTGCAACTGACGAATGCTAAACAAATGAGATTTTTCTTTTAATCAGGTAGCAGTGAAAATTATGAACAATATCGTTCATGACATCTCTAACGCCCTTTTAAAATTATTATGCTGCTTCCACTTGAACTGCATCGTTAATTGAGTCGGCTTCTGTTGGTGCTAAATTAGCCTGTTTATGCCGATTCAGCAACCTTCTATGCAGCGTAAAAATAAAATCTTTCCACTCAGCTTCAGAAATTCAGTTTTGAAGTCTGCTTGTGCAATTCATTCCAAGTCATGTTCATGATTTCCAAAAATTGCTTCTTCTACTATTTCCCTGTGCAAGTATTTTGGTATAATTTAAAATAAAACGTTCAGTTCAAAGAGAGGTTAAATCTGTAAAATACAGCTTCTGGGAAATGCAGATTAGATTGAGATGACATATCAGATTTCCAGCATCCTCAGTATTTTGCTTTCGCATTAGGTTGAGATGAAGCACTTATCCAGATTACTTGAGACAACAGAGGTTTGTTAAACAGATTCCAGTAAGCATTTACACAAGGTATTAGAATGTCCCATCCATTTGAGTTCAGCTGGGGTTAGTTTCCAGAACTCCTCCCCTGAGACAGCAGTAGTCAATTTGATTGGCAGCTGAGCAAACCAATCCCCAAACTGAAAGCTGCGAGCGGGTCAGAGATCAAGCCCTTTCATTTTCAATCCAGCTAGGAACAAAAAGAAACACATGGGACTAGAGTTTCCGTTACTTTGTGCTGGTTTTTCCAGTACAATGTGCCAGAAATCAGGCAAACCAGTGTAAAAGATCAAGGAGTTTTATTCCTTGATCTTTTACATTGGCTTAAAATACATCGTGCTGGAAGCCAGCCACACCCACAAAACTGGCCACATCCCCAGACCGAATTAATCATCAACAACAAAAACAACTTATTTATATAGCAACTTTAACGTAGTGAAACGTCCCAAGGCGCTTACAGGAGTATTATGCGATAAAAATTTGACACAAGCCGCACAAGTAGAAATTAGCGCAGGTAAAGAGGCATGTTTTAAGGAGCATCTTGAAGGAGGAAAGTGAAGTAGAGAGGCGGAGAGAATGGCGAAATGCATCTATTTGCATCCTTCGAGGAGGATCTTAAAATGAAGCTATTTTTAAGGCACAAAGACACAGCCAAAAAAGCTTAATTTTTCAAAAAGTTTTTAAATATTTAAAAATATTTCATTTATTAAGAAAATGATTCCGCATAGTTTTTTTTGAAAAAGTCATTTTCAGTTATTTAAAAATCAGGTTACTCACAGGTGGTGGACTCGACACTCTTTTTAAAAAAAAAAGCATTTTTAATCAAAGTGGTAAACCCATTTTCAGCTGTACGGGTGCAGCGTCCCAAATCCGGAACCCTTGGGACCGAGGCCGTTCCGGATTTTGCGTTTTTCCTTTGGAACGTCTTTCGGACGTCATGAATCCGGAAACACCCGAGCCGAGGTTCGGGTATTTTCGGATTTCGGAACGTCAGAAGCAGGGGTGGGGGGTGGGGGGGGGGGAGTTGTTCTCCGAGGAGCTGTTCAGGTCGCTGGCCCCATCCAGAAGGTCGTCAGGTGGGGTCCAGCCGTTGAGGAGATGATGTTCAAGTGGGCCCCGACAAGGTGGAGGTGTTCAGGTGGGCTCTGCCACCGTGGAAGTATTCAGGCTGGCCCCGTCGCAGGGGAGTTGTTGGGGCGGGCCAGTGAGGAGGCCCTGAGGTAAGGGCAGCGGCGGCGAGTGGGGCGAGGAAAGTGGAGGCGAGGCCCGCAGTCGGGCAGCAGCAGGGCCCCGAGGTCGGCAGGGTTGGCGGGTCCGGATTGCGGATCATTTTACGGATTCCGGACGATCTTGCCACCAATCGGTCCAGAGGACGGATTCCGGAACATTCCAGATTTTGGACGCTCAACCTGTATTAATAAAACCGCACCAGGTTAACACTCTTAAATACATCAAGGAATGTTTTTTAATGCAAGGAAGGAAAAACAAACAATTACGTTCTAGTGCGCTACCCAATCGCTCTGGTTCATGGAAGATTTTACATTTGCCGATATGCAAATGCATTTGAGCAGAAACTTGAACCATAACTTCACTATTGAAAGTCAGCTCAATCTGCACCCAGGTTGCCGATTGCACTCAAAGTGGAAACTCTACCCTACAAGATGCAGTAAGGAAACGGGACCGACAGAGAGAAAGATCTCTCCTTGAGCTTAGTGCTGGTCAGAAATTACATGTCGCCATCGAAAAGGAACAATATGCCATGTTTTGTTAAAATTTTTCGTAGCCTAAAAGTTATCAAGTAAGTTGCAATTCATTCTGTTCCTTAACGTGAAAAATATCGCTGCCAGTTCATTCATAATCTGGCCTTATCTGAGTAAAGTGTTCATCAGACTGCCCGGAGAAGATTTGAGAAGCGCACCCGATGTGCGAGATTACAGTATGTAGTTCAGATAACAAGGGATTATCATTGTTGCAACCTACCATCTTGCTATCGGAGGACTAGATATTGGCCAATAAAAAGGAAAATTCTGATGTTCAGGTTTGTGACATCGGTTTATGCTGAATCCAAGAAAATATCTACTGTAGACCCGATTATGAACCAATCCTGTTCTAGACCACTACAGTCAAGGATGCATGCACGTGGGAGTGAAATTAGCAAACAAATCACCCCAGTGCTCCCTGCACCCTCAGAACATGGAATGCAGATGATCCTATAAAGGGGAGAAAACGAGAGCGAAAGCTGCTATCAAATGTCGACCTTGTTAAAATAAAATGTGAAGGTGAAGGGCCATGACCTCCAACATGCTGTATGGATTGTTGCCTCTTGTTTGGACCACAGGGGATTTGCTGCCACAAGAGTGAACCATGCAAAACTGCAGGGTTCCATGCTTTACACTGCCCTTGGCTGCACTTCAACCTTGCATTGTAACCTTTCCCTTAATGCACATTCCTAAATTAATGTCATAACTTTTATTTTGAATCTTGGGTAGAGACAAGCTAATGCCATTTATTGTTTCTAATAAAATATCATTTTTCAATGCTCAGGCTGGAAAGGAGATTGCGAGGTTACTGCTCATTCTGCCAGAATTAAATTAAGATTTGAAGCATTTTCTATGACTTTCAGGTCTGAAATATAAATCCATCGTGAGGGAGTTATATAGAATGTTTTATTTGACCATGGAAGTACTGTGATATACTCTGCATGAAATGCTATATATGCTAGCATGACTTATGGGCAAGTACAACTCCTAAACCCTTATTATCTATCTTTGTGTTAAATATCCCTCCGCCAACCTCACCCTGATGAATAGAACTGTTGCATCATCTAACTGAGAAATGGCAAAACCCAACGCAATCCGGGGTTATAACTAAAGAGGTTTGCTCCTCCATGTGCTATTGAGATGCATAATTATTAGCATGTAATTCAAATAATACAATTAAGAATCTTAATAATCCTTGCAGTACCAGCCATCACAGCATAAAGTCTACCTATAGAGTACCTGTTTATTTCGCAAGGCAAAGGTGATGCCAAACTTGAGCAATATTTAAATGCGAAGCTTATTTGTTTCATTTGCAAAGCCTATTTCGTTACAGAAATGGTAAATGTAGCTGCAGTTTCCCCAATTTTATCTGTAGCTTTAAAAAAACAAAAATTTGATTACAATATGCCCACTAATGCACATAAATTATTTTATTAACCTGTCCAACTCCCTCTATTATAGGAACTGCTACACAAGAAATGATTGATCAGCTTCCTCATTGTATACTCCAGGCCCAGCACAGCTTTCAAAATGTGTGCATGTTGTCTTAAGTGTCTATAATGGGGCTGAATTTGCGACTCCCGGTGGGAATCCTCTTGATAGATCGTACGAATCTGACAGAAATGGGCATTCATTGGCAGGGAGTTGGGCTATTTGCCTAAATTCTGCCCAGCAATTGCCCATGAAATTCTTACGCCTGATAAAAGCAGCCACAAGGCTTGTTTTTTTTTAAATCAGAAGACGACTTTTAAAGGACAGAAACAAAAATTTTTTTCAATAATTTAACCATTCAAAACCTGTGAAATAAGGTAAGCTAATTTTTAGACCCATTATTTTTCAAAAAAATTACATTTTTGTTTTAAATAATTAGTTAAATTCAATTTTGATTAATTTTAAATGTAATTAAAAAAAATATTTTAAGTGTTTGTATTTTTGGGGGTATTCCTATTCATATTTATGATGAATCTATACATACGGAACTCACCACGAATATGAATGGGAATACCCCTACTTTGGTTGGGCCGGCCCACATGATCCCAGGGCCGCTTGCGAAATGCCTACATCCTGGGGTATGTGGGCTCACGCAGGTCTACGCATGGAGGCCCAGGACCACAAGTCGCCAAACCTCCCGGACACCTCCAGGTAAGTTCGTAGATTTGTTTCAGATCGGAGGCTTCCGCCCGCGGGAAACCTCCGACCTCAATTTCTGCAACATTGATTTTTTTTTAAAATGATTTACAAGATATCAATCCTAGATTTCTCAGTATGTAACTGCTCCGTGTGCTGTGATGCAGAGCCAAGAGAGTGTTGCAGATTCAAACCTTGGTCTCTTCTGAGTTAATTTCTTTTGATCAGGGCAGTACATTGGATCTCAGTGCATCAAGCTATGAAAGGGGCAGAAAAATGTATTCCTGAAAGCTTGAATATGCAACAGTTTAGATGTCAGTGAGGACATTTGAAGGTGGCTTCAATGTCTCCCATTGTCAAGTAGTCTGCCAGAATTCTCTGTCTGGGCTTCACATGAAAACTGCTCACTTAAACAAGGTGTCAGAAGACAGCATCACTTATGGAAATATACCCTTGTGAGGGTCATCATCTTCAATAAACACTGAACCAAAGGAGAAGATACTAGTGAAGGTGGCCAAACCCGTGGTTCAATAGGTGGGATTTAAAGAGGGTCGTAACAGAGGAGAGGCAGATAGAGAGGCGAAGGGATAGAATTCCAGAGTGTGGGGACGAGGCAGCTAAATGGAGGGATAAAAGAGAGGGGTGGCACACAGAGGAATAAAGTACATTGGGGCGGGGAATTCCAGACAGAAAGAGGTTACAGAGATGGGGAGGGGAAAGACCAAGAAACAATTTAAACACAAGGATGAGGATTTTAAATCTGAGGCACTGGTTGACCAAAGGCCAATGTATTTCAGTGAGAATAGAGGTGATGGCAGTCAGGACAAGATACAGCCAGAAATGTTTTGGATGGGCTGAAGTTTAGAGAGGATAATGAAGAGCAGTTTGGCGGTTACAAAGGCATGGCTAAGGGCTTCAATAGCAGGTAGGGATGGAGTTAGGCAATGTCATGGAGGTGGAAGTAGGCAGTCTTTTGAGAGAAGATATGGAATTGAATGTTCAAATCAAAGTCGAATAGGATGATGAAGCTGCAAGCCATCTTGATCAGCCTGAGACAGTGACTTGGGAAGGGGGGTGGGGGGGAGGTAGTATCAATGGCAAGTGCACGGAGTTTATGTTTATAGCGGAAGGTCAAAGAAAATGGCTTCCGTCTTCCCAATGTTTAGCAGGAGAGAATTGTGGCTCATACAAGACTGGATGTCAGGCAAGCATCAGACAACAGGAAGAGTGGAGATTGTGAGCGAGAGCTCGAGAGAGAGCTCAAGCGAGAGAGAGAGCTCAAGAGAGAGAGGGAGGGAGAGAGGGGTGCCAGAAAGATCGAACTGGATATCAGAATTTAATTAACATTGGAGATTTTTTTTTTTATATATATATTTTACTTTTCGTCTCTTTTATCTCTCTCTCTTAATACCATCTTTCGTTCCCTCTCTTTACTTCCTGGTTTAGATTCTGCATGGATTGCTTGAAGAGCCGTGCTGTTGCTTGACCTGCTCACAAGTGCCACAGATCCCCTGTAGAGGGCACCGTGCTGGTTCAGACACCCAATGACAGTAAGACTCTATGCAAAAGCCCACAAAAACTCTGTGGACAGCTGTCAGCGTAGTGAGCAGTCAGTGTCGTTCCTTTACCGCTAACTGCAATATCTGGGCCAATATCTCAGGTTAGGGCTTGTTGGGGGGAGGGGGTGTAGGGGAAAGGCAATAAACAATAAGGATTTGGAAGGGGAGGTGAGGGGGTAGACTGGCGAGTGATACTTAAAGGGTTGACAGTGGATAGGCAATGGCAAACATTTAAAGATCACATGGATGAACTTCAACAATTGTACATCCCTGTCTGGAGTAAAAATAAAACGGGAAAGGTGGCTCAACCGTGGCTAACAATGGAAATGAAGGATGGTGTTAAATCCAAGGAAGAGGCATATAAGTTGGCCAGAAAAAGCAGCAAACCTGAGGACTGGGAGAATTTTGTAATACAGCAGAGGAGGACAAAGGGTTTAATTAGGAGGGGGAAAAGAGAGTATGAGAGGAAGCTTGCTGGGAACATAAAAACTGACTGCAAAAGCTTCTATAGATATGTGAAGAGAAAAAGATCAGTGAAAACAAACGTAGGTCCCTTGCAGTCAGATTCAGGTGAATTAAAAATGGGGAACAAAGAAATGGTGAACCAGTTAAACAAATACTTTGGTTCTGTTTTCACAAAGAAAGACACAAATAACCTTCTGGAAATACTAGGGGACCGAGGGTCTAGTGAGAAGGAGGAACTGAAGGATATCCTTATAAAGTGGGAAATTGTGTTAGGGAAATTGATGGGATTGAAGCCCGATAAATCCCCAGAGCCTGATAGTCTGCATCCCAGAGTACTTAAGGAAGTGGCCCTAGAAATAATGGATACATTGGTGATCAATTTGCAACAGTCTATCGATTCTGGATCAGTTCCTATGGACTGGAGGGTAGCTAATGTAACACCACTGTTTAAAAAAGGAGGGAGAGAGAAAACGAGTAATTATAGACCAGTTAGCCTGACATCAGTAGTGGGGAAAATGTTGGAATCAATTATTAAAGATGAAATAGCAGCGTATTTGGAAAGCAGTGACAGGATCGGTCCAAGTCAGCTTGGATTTATGAAAGGAAATCATGCTTGACATAACTTATGGAATTTTTTGAGGATGTAACTGGTAGAGTGGACAAGGGAGAACCAGTAGTGTATTTGGACTTTCAAAAGGCTTTTGACAAGGTGCCATACAAGAGATTGGTGTGCAAAATCAAAGCACATGGTATTGGAGGTAATGTACTGACATGGATAGAGAACTCGTTGGCAGACAGGAAGCAGAGAGTCGGGTAAACGAATCCTTTTAAGAATGGCAAGCAGTGACTAGTGGGGTGTTGCAGGGCTCAGTGCTGGGACCCCAGCTCTTTAAAATATACATTAATGATTTAGATGAAGGAATTGAGTCTAATACCTCCAAGTTTGCAGATAACACTAAACTGGGTGGCGGTGTGAGCTCTGAGGAGGATGCTAAAAGACTGCAGGGTGACTTGGACAGGTTAGGTGAGTGGGCAAATGCATGGCAGATTCAGTATAATGTGGATAAATGTGAGGTTATCCACTTTGGGGACAAAAACACGAAGGCAGAATATTATCTGAATGGCAGATTAGGAAAGGGAGAGGTGCAACGAGACCTGGGTGTCATGGTTCATCAGTCATTGAAAGTTGGCATGCAGGTACAGCAGGCGGTGAAGGCGGCAAATGGTATGTTGGCCTTCATAGCTAAGGGATTTGAGTATAGGAGCAGGGAGGTCTTATTGCAGTTGTACAGGGCCTTGGTGAGGCCTCACCTGGAAGATTGTGTTCAGTTTTGGTCTCCTAATCTGAGGAAGGACATTCTTGCTATTAAGGGAGTGCAGCGAAGGTTCACCAGACTAATTCCAGGGATGGTTGGACTGTCATATGAGGAGAGACTGGATCAACTTGGCCTTTATACACTGGAGTTTAGAAGTATGAGAGGGGAATCTCAGGAGAAACTTACAAGGTTCTGACAGGACTGGACAGGTTAGATGCGGGAAGGATGTTCGCGATGATGGGGAAGTCCAGAACCGGGGACATAGTCTTAGGATAAAGGGTAGGCCATTTAGGACTGAGATGAGGAGAAACTTCTTCACTCAGAGAGTTGTTAACCTGTGGAATTCCCTGCCACAGAGAGTTGTTGATGCCAGTTCATTGGATATATTAAAGAGGGAGTTAGGTATGGCCCTTATGGCTAAAGGGATCAAGGGGTATGGAGAGAAAGCAGGAAAGGGGTACTGAGGGAATGATCAGCCATGATCTTCTTGAATGGTGGTGCAGGCTCGAGGGGCCGAATGGCCTGCTCCTGCACCTATTTTCTATGCTTCGACGTTAAGGTGATGTGCTCAAAGGAGGATAAAGTGCCAGAGAATAAGAAAAGAGGCGAACGTGTGACTTGGTGATAATGGCCACACCACCATTATCATGATTTGAGCAGGGCAGGTGGGGGCAAATATAAACTGATTGGGAGCCTTTGTTAAAGGGCACGGTGTCACCCACATGACGAAGGTTCAGTCAAAACAAGGATATCAATGTAATAATCCACAATTATGCAGTAGATGGCAAGAGCCTTGATCGCAAGTGAATGAATATTCTGAAGGGAAATGCAGAGAGGGACAGTGATCATTGATCTGCTGTCAGAGTCCAAAGGGGCAGTGGCGGGTGGTGTGAGCAGCACAGAATAAAGGTTGGAGAGGCGAATGGGTGCGCTAGGTAGGAAGGTTCGCAAGAGAGAAGGATGGTGATGCTGGGGTTTGCTGCTCGTAAGTATGGCATGGAGGAAATGCAGAGGGGGTGAAGGGGAAGCGGGTGGTTAGTGCTTGAAAAAAAAAATCATATTTCCCCCCTCAGTGTTTACACTAAACACTTTCAGCAGGTACAGCAATGATAACCAACAAAATAACATCTGGACAAAGGACAATTGGTCAACCAACAGGGAATGGACAATCTGAACTTTGAAACAGAAAATCCTGGAAACATTCAGGTAACATCTATGGAAGAAGGATTAAAGGTTAATGTTTCAGGTCTTATGACACTTTGCCCAAGGTAGGACAATGTCAGCAGTGGCTCAGTGGGTAGCACCCTCGCCTCGGAGTCAGAAGGTTGTGGGTTCAAGTCCCTCTCCAAGGACTTGAGCATGTAAATCTAGGCTGACACTCCAATACAGTGCTGAGGGAGTGCTATACTGTCGGAGGTGCCGTTTTTCAGATGAGACGTTAAACCGAGAACCCGTCTGCCCTCTCAGGTGGACATAAAAGATCCCATGGCACTATTTCGAAGAGGAGCAGGGGAGTTATCCCCAATTTCCTGGCCAATATTTATCCCTCAATCAACATAACAAAAACAGATTATCTGGTCATTATCACATTGCTGTTTGTGGGAGCTCGCTGTGCACAAATTGGTTGCCGTGTTTCCCACATTACAACAGTGACTACACTCCAAAAGTACTTCATTGGCAGTAAAACACTTTGAGACTTCTGATGGTCGTGAAAGGTGCTATATAAATGTAATTCTTTCTTTTTCTTTTTTCATCAGAACTACTCTCGCCGATGTTTATTTTTAAATCACCTGAGGGAGGTGAATAGCTTTGTTGAAGTTGTCAACATTATTATCTGCTCAAGAAGAAAAAGTCGCTTTCAGCCACCAGAAACTAAAAATGTAATTGGCTGTGAAGTGCTTTGGGATGCCCTGGTGATGTAAAGAGGCTATATAAATGCAAGTTTGTTCATTCATTCTTCCTAATTATTCAATTGCAAATGCACTGCAGGCTTTAGCTACTTGGTTAGAGTCTGGCCTCAATATATTTCAAAATTAACCACTATAAATATTATTGGAACACTTATTATAAATCCAGACCCATCATTTGTTTCTTAACTTGTCCTGTTACCATCACTTTTTGCCTTGTACCATCATCCCTTCTGTCCCCAAATCTCTTCTCCCTCCCATCCTATCACAGACCATCCCTTTTGTTCTTTCCTCCCCTCCTCACTGTCCTTGGCCCTACACTTGCTTAAAAATCTGTTACATTTGTAACATTTTCCAGTTCTGACAAAGAGTCATCTACCTGAAACGTTAATTCTGCTTTGCTCTCCACAGATGCTGCCGGACCTGCTGAGTATTCGCAGTGTTTTCTGTTTTTGTTTGATATTATAAATTCATGTTGTGCAGGCACTGCCCCCTTTTCTCCCCCCCCCCCCCCAGCCTGGGTGTAACATTTTTGACACCACACCAATGCCAGGGGCACAATATAGAATCAGCGTGCTGGACAAGGAAACAGGCAGGGCTTGAAGTGCTCTATTGTAAATTGCAAAATAAATACTTCATTGTCACAAATAAAATACTGTTCACATACAAATTCACCTTTTGTCCCATTGGGATCCCTCTATCCTCACTACATCAGTTGCATTGATGGCAATTGTAAAATAGTTGAAGGATCATAAAATCTTGCTCCTTGAGAGTATGTTGATATTATTACTATTATTATTAGGAGTGTCAGCTGTGGCTCCATGGGTAGCACTCCCACTCTCGCCTCCGAGTCAGTGTCAGCTTAGAAAAAAATCTAAGCTGACATTCCAGTGCAGTACGGAGGAAGCACTGCATTGTCAGAGGTGCCATCTTTCAGATGAGATGTTAAACCGAGGCCCCGTCTGCTCTCTCAAGTGGATGTAAAAGATCCCATGGTACTATTTCGAAGAAGAGCAGGGGAGTTATCCCCAGTGTCCTGGCCAATAGTTATCATTCAATCAACATAACAAAGAAACAGATTATCTGGTCATTACCACATTGCTGTTTGTGGGAGCTTGCTTGTGCGCAAATTGGCTGCCGCGTTTCCTACATTCATCATCATCATCATTAGGCAGTCCTTCGGAATCGAGGAAGACTTGCTTCCACTCTTAGCATGAGTTCTTAGGTGGCTGTACAGTCCAATACGAGAACCACAGTCTCTCACAGGTGGGACAGACAGTGGTTGAAGGAAAGGGTGGGCGGGGAGTCTGGTTTGCCGCACACTCTTTCCGCTGCCTGAGCTTGATTTCTGCATGCTCTCAGCGACGAGACTCGAACTGCTCAGTGCCCCCCCGGATGCACTTCCTCCACTTAGGGCGGTCTTTGGCCAGGGACTCCCAGGTGTCAGTGGGGATGTCGCACTTTATCAGGGAGGCTTTGAGGGTGACCTTGCAATGTTTCCACTGCCCACCTTTGGCTTGTTTGCCGTGGACAAGTTCCGAGTAGAGCACTTGCTTTGGGAGTCTCGTGTCTGGCATGCGAATTATATGGCCTGCCCAGTGAAGCTGATCAAGTGTGGTCAGTGCTTCAATGCTGGGGATGTTGGCCTGGGCGAGGATGCTAATGTTGGTGCGTCTGTCCTACCAGGGGATTTGTAGGATCTTGCGGAGACATCGTTAGTGGTATTTCTCTAGTGACTCGAGGTGTTTACTGTACATCGTTCATGTCTCTGAGCCATGCAGCAGGGTGGATATTATTATGGCCCTGTAGACCATGAGCTTGGTGACAGCTATGAGGGCCTGGTCTTCAAACACTCTTTTCCTCAGGCGGCCAAAGGCTGCACTGGTGCACTGGAGGCGGTGTTGGATCTCATCTTGTTGATAGGAGGCTCCCGAGATAAGGGAAGTGGATCCACATTGTCCAGGACCGTGCCGTGGATCTTGATGCCTGGGGTGCAGTGCTGTGCGGCGAGGAAAGGCTGGTGGAGGACCTTTGTCTTACTGATATTTAGCATAAGGCCCATGCTTTCGTACACCTCAGTAAATACATCGACTATGTCCTGAAGTTCAGCCTCTGCGTGTGCACAGACGCAGGCATCATCCGCATTGTAATGTTTCCTTCATTACAACTGTGATGACACGCCAAAAAGTACTTCATTTGCTGTATAGTGCTTTGTAACGTCCGGTGGTCGTGAAAGGTGTTATATAAATCCGAGTCTTTCTCTTCTTTACAAAGATTAATGTAATCAGATAGGACGTTCCTATATGTAAAAGGCACCTGCTTGGCTTTCACAAGTTAAGGTTGAGTGGCCTAGCTAAGTAGTGCTGAAGTCAGAATAAAACATGCTGGAAAGACACAGCAAGTCGGTCAGCATCCAAAAAAAAGAGGAACCCCACCCCGCCCACAAACAGATAGACCGGTTATTTCTCTTCCAGGTGTTGGGGATTCTGCTCTGCATTTTCAGCAAGTTTGAGTTTTCATTTCAGATTTCCAGCACTTTTAAATATTGAGGCATGAGAGAGAGAAGACAATATGAAATGCAGGAGAGAAGAACATACCTCTCAATCTGCAATATGCTACAGGAGCAGCATTTTTTCTTCTCTAGTACGAGCAAATTAATGGATTATGCCAGCTTGGGACCTCGTCAATATTTGCCCTGACTTCATTCATAATTATGCTGTAACTTGCATCAGGTTGGCTACAGATATAAAGTTACTATTAGTACAGTAAACAACTCGTACATATTGGAGGAAAATCTCCAGTATTAAACCTGCAACAGCAAAATGTAAGATTGTTTTGTGCAAACATGTAATCTGTTCTGATATTTGTTTAAAATCATCTTTTCCATCCAGTTGACTGGTCAACTATGCATTTACAATACAGTTCTGTAATTTCTGTTTTCATTGTTAGATTATAGGTTTTCTTCGACAAAAAAGACCTACATTGAAAGAAACACAAGGTTTCCATAGGCATCTGTATTTACATTACAGAAGCAAATCCCATGTGGATGGAGTGCATTCGCTTACACAGCAGAAACCTGAATGTACCCAGGTGCTGAAATGAAACTAGCTGTGTATATTTGCGACCAACTGTCTCAATGATAAACTTCAACTTCCATCAGGCTTTGTTGAGACAAACCCTCAGGCACCACTTCTGTCCCGACATATTAATTAGCAAATATAACACGACATACACATTGGCGACAAATATTTGTTAGGCTGGGCTGACACTACTTAACGGACAGGTTATCAATCAGAGTTTAAGCGTTCCCCTGTCCCCCTTCAGTTTATGAAAATAACGTTTTAATTTAACAATATTTTTGATCTTTTGCATGTCAAAATAAAAAGTAATACATAATGAAAATAAAAATCTCAAATATTTTCTTAGTGAGTTTATACTTTAACATACCATCAATTTCACATGGATTATTGTTTTTACTAAATTTAAAAAGCAGGGCTTAATATGAGCAGATTCCCAGATCAGGAAGCATGCAGCTGACATTGGCAAGTACCTGAAATGAATAAAGCAATTGAGAGCACTCCAACCCCCACAGCTTTTCTCTCCCAATTGTGTAATTGACATCTATAATATAGTACTTAGAAGCCCCACTTTGCTCTGAAATTGATCTACTCACCACCATAGCACTACATTTTGAATGCACAGCAAGCAGCTAGTACGGAATTTACAGGTGAGCAAAGAATACATCTTTTGTTTATTCATTCATGGGATGTGGGCATCGCTGGCAAGGCCAGCATTTATTGCCCATCCCCAATTGCCCTGGAGAAGGGCAGGGAAGTTAAGAGTCAACCACATTGCTGTGGGTCTGGAGTCATATATAGGCCAGGCTAAGTAAGGACAGCAGATTACCTTCCCTAAAAGGAGATTAGTGAACCAGATGGGTTTTTAATCGCAATCCAGTAGTTTCATGATGTCACCATTACTGACACTAGCTTTATTTTTAATTAAAACATTTTAACTCCAGGTTTATTTAATTAAATTTAAATTCCCCAACTGCCATGGAAGGATTTCAACTCGTGTCTCTGGATCATTAGTCCAGACCTCTGGATTAGCATTCAGTAACATAGCCACAATGCCACCGTACCCCAAGGCCACATGAGGCAGCTAGAGGGAAGAAGTTGTTGACTGTTCCCAATAACATTTGAAGTTACCAAAAGTGCTTCCTATAACAGTGTCACTTAAAAAACATACTATTTAACCCCTGAATAAAGCTTGCTTCATGGAATTTAACTAACTCCATTTCCCTCAGCCTTTCCTTCCTCCAGCACACTCGAGTTAAAACCTAAGCTAGGCATCGCCTAATCATTATTTTCTTATTTACATGTTTTAAAAAAAAATTCTTTTAACTTTGGTGAGATCCAGGGCAAAGTAGCAAGTTGGATCCAAAACTGGCTCAGAAGCAGGAAGCAAAGGGTAATGGTGATGGGTGTTTTTGTGACTGGAAGGCTGTTTTCAGTGGGGTTCCACAGGGCTCAATGCTGGGTCCCTTGCTTTTTGCGGTATATATCCATGATTTAGACTTGAATGTAGCGGGTATAAAAGGGTAGAGTATTATTAAGAAGTTTGCAGATGATACTAAAATCGGATGTGTGGTTGATGAAGAAGAAAGCTGTAGACTTCAGGAAGATATTAATGAACTGGTCAGGTGGGCAGAACAGTGGGAAATGGAATTCAATATGCAGAAGTGTGAGGTAATGCATTTGGGGTAAGCTAACAAGGAAAGGGAATACACAATAAATGGTAGGACACTGAAGTGTAGAGGAACAAAGAGACCTTGGAATGCATGTCCACAGATCCCTGAAGGTAGCAGGCCAGGTAGAGGTGGTTAAGAAAGCTTGTTTTTATTAGCTGTGGTATAGAATACACAAGAGCAGGGAGGTTATGCTTGAACTACATAAAACACTAGTTTGGCCACAGCTAGTATACTGTGTGCAGTTCTGGTCACCACATTACAAGAAAGATGTTATTGCACTAGAGAGGGTACAGAGGAGACTTATGAGGATGTTGCCTGGACTGGAGAATTTTAGCTATGAGTAAAGATTGGATAGGCTGGGTGTGTTTTCTTTGGAACCGAGGAGGCTGAGGGGAGACGTTATAGAGGTGTATAAAATTATGAGGATCCGAGATAGAGTGAATAGAAAGACCTACTTTCCTTAGCAGAGGGGTCAACAACCAAGGGGTATAGATTTAAAGTAATTGGTAGGAGATTTAAAGAAGCTGAGGAGGAAATTCCTTCACGCAGAGGGTGGTGGGAGTCTGGAACTCACTGCCTGAAAGTGTGGTAGAGGCAGAAACCCTCACCACATTTAAAAGTACTTGGATTTGCACTTGAATTGCTGTAATCTACAAGGCTACAGACCTAGAGTTGGAATGTGGGATTAGGTTGGATAACTCTTTGTTGGCCGGCGCAAACACGATGGGCCGAAATAGCCTCCTTCCGTGCTGTAACGTTCTATGATTCTATTGAGGAATTTAACACACCTGGGAATAGGGGCAAGTATCACACGCAATTCAGGGAGACAAAAGCAGCTGTTAGAATAGCTGAGACATCTCTGGAAAAGAAGATGGGGCAATTGTTGTTGTTAATAGCAAAACCTTTTTCAGCTACATCAGGAGTCAGGCCATTAAAGATCATATAGGGCAACTGAAAGACAGTCTGGGACAGATTCAGACTGATTCCCGGATTTTCGCAGAGCTGCTGAATGATTATTTTGTATCAGTCTATACACCTGTGGATGATTGTTCATGTTCCAGCTGTGAAATGCCCTGCATTAAAACAACATTATAAATATTAAAATAGATAAAGATGTCATCTTGGATAGAATAGGAAATCTCAAATTCAACTGGGCTCCAGGTCCAGATGGTATCCACCCAAGGGAGTTTAAAGAGATGGAACAGGTGCTTTGTGAGCCCCTTGTCCACATCTTCAGTTGTTGAATAGAGTCAGGGATAGTTCCCTTAGATTGGAAGGTAGCTCATATAGTCCAAATTTTTAACAAAAAAACCGGGGACAAATCAGAACCAGGGAACTACAAGCCGACCAGCCTAACATCCATTATAGTGAGATGCTTGAAGGGATCCCAATGGATGTTTCTTCTGAGCACTGGGAAAGACAGGGGACCTTGAGAGATACTCAACATAGCTTCTGGAAAAGGTGGTCATGTCTTACAAATTTGATTGAGGTTTTTGAAGAATTTACCAGGTTAGTGGAGGAGGGTAAATCTGATTGTCAATGTCTACCTGGAGTTTCAGAAAGCTTTCGATAAGATACCTCACAATAGGTTACTTCACGAGATAGAATCTTGTGGCATCAGTGGGAATTGATATACTGGATTAGGAATTGGCTCCAATTCCACAGGCAGAAAGTTGTAGTTGGTATTGGGCCCACTGCAGTTCGCTGTTTTTATTAATGACCTGGACAGCAGAGTTGTGGGTATGATGAATAAATTTGCTGATGACAGTAAAATTTGTGCAAAGGTCAAGTCTGTAGAGGAAATCAATCTTCTGCAAAAAGAATTAGATGCACTAGATGAATGGGCCAAATAATGGCAAATGGCATTTAACCCAGATAAATGCAGTGTGATATATGTGGATTGGACCAACACAGAGCCTACCTATAATTTGCAGGGAACAATACTGAAAGTAGTTGAGACACAAAAGGATCTAGGAGTTATTGTGTACAGATCACTCAAAGTTGACAACCAATGCAGAGAAGCTGTTAGCAAAGCAGACAGGGTATTGAATTTTGTTAAAAGAACAGTTCAGTACCATTCTGTTGTTATACAGATCCTTAGTTAGACCACCAGTTGAGTACTGCACCCAGTTTTGGTACCCACACATGGTGGGTGATATAGTGACCTTGCAAAAGGTTCAGAGGAGAGCTACGATAAATATTCCCAGCTTAAAGAACTTTAGTTACTCAGATGGGTGCAAATAGTTGGGTCTATTTACTTCAAAGCATTGTAGATTTCAAGGAGACCTGATAGAGGTATATAAAATAATGGAAGGACTGGACTGTGTGCCCAGTGATAGATTACATATTTCAGTTTGACAGATTGAGTAGGACGGAGACATGCATTAAAACTATGCAGAAGGAGAAACAGGCTAGATGTTTGGCAGTTCTTCTTTTCCCAGAGAATAGTGAACCTCTGGAATGCTTTGTCGGCTTGTGTGCTGACTCTCTGCAAGCCTTCAATGGACCAGTTCTTGGCTGGGGCAGAGATCGCATGTATAAAAGGTAAGTGGATTTACAGTTAATGAACACATGATCAATGTGATCTCCAGGATTGCCTGTTGGAGAGGAATTTTCCAGATTTATTTTTCCTTTAATGACCCTGGGTTTTTCACCTCTCCCAGGGGATGACAAACTTGTGGGGGATTAGGAAGGGTCCAGTCACGATGCTCCAAGCATCATGACTGTGGGGCAGGCTTGATGGACAAGTTGGTCATTTTTGTATGTTTGTGTGTGAAGATTCTGTGCTTCAGACAGTTACTGTTGAGCCCTGCCCCTGCAAAAAAGGCACATTTATTCATTTTTGTCTCGATTTGACAACACTATCGTATTTACCCAAGCAGAGAGCAAATGATATGGCCCATATGCGGGGGATGGCCTAATGTGAAAGGAATTTGAAACAAAACCGTCTATATTTAATATCAGTTTTACTTGTTAATAAAATAATGGCATTATATAACCTTTCCACCCCTTTATCGATTATGGTATCATCTCTAATACGATAACTAATACAACTTCAGCTTTTCAATGTGGGCTCAATTTTCCCCAATGCCGTTTTTTTGTGTATTTGAAGAGTTATGCCCGTTTTGTGGGGGCCCGATTACGCCAAAAAAAAAAAGTTGAAAGTTTCCCCATTTTAACTTGTGAACGTGGCCCGGCACACGTTGTTCTTAAGCTCTGTGGGTGGAGCCGAAGATGTGCGCCAAAAAGATCGGGCTGCCAGGGTAACGAGGGACACACTGCGGGCTGAGGAGGGAAGTGAAACATACAAAACATTCTGGCCAGCTCACAGCAACCTGCACAAGCACCCTGCAGCTTACCAACATGAAAATATTAAAGAGAGTCTTTGTGCCTAAAGTAAACTGAATTGGAAAGGCCCCCTTCTCCTTGTTCCCCCACTCGCCGGTGCCCGGTGCCACTTCTAACGTGGGCTGAAAAGCCTCCTCCCCTCCCGGAGTCGATACTGCTCCTAGCCTAGGCCGAAAGGCCTCCCCCCCCCTCCGGAGCCGGTGCCACTCCTAGCCTGGGCCGAAAGGCCTCCCTCCCCAGAGAGCCAGTACCACTCCCAGCCCAGGCTGAAAGGGTGGACAGACCAGACCAAAAGCCCCAGATTAAAGTTAATTCAAGATTAAGGACAAAAAGGAGATTGCTACAATACTACTACTGTCGTTAAAAGAGGTTATTGTCATGTATTCTACATGGCTACTGTTGGTACTATCTCAAGGTGTGCCACCAGAGGGCACAGCAGTGGGAGACTTGTAGGTTACCTGTACAGGTGTGCCTGGCCTAGTATAAAAGGCAGGCCACCAGGTGTGATCCTCACTCTGGAGTTAAATAATAAAGGACTAAGGTCACTACAGTTCAAGTACAACAAACTGCCTCGTGGAGTCATTGTTAGAGCATCTAAGGACACAATAACTGGCGACGAGACTCCGAACTTTCACGCGGAAATGGCTACCCTTGGTGCGTTGCAGCAGTTAGCCGATGGTGATGATTGGGATGCCTTTGTGGAGAGGCTAGAACACTTCTTCACAGAAAATAAACCTGACAGGAGATGACTCGGCTGCACCGGCTGATAAGCACCGCGCTATCCTGCTAACCAGTTGTCGGCCCAACGTCTATGGCCTCGTCAGGGACTTGCTGGCACCAGCGATGACAATGACCAATTTGTACAAGGAGCTCGTAACCCTGATCCAGGAGCAACTCAACCCCAAGGAGAGCATCCTCACAACCAGACACCGGTTCTATACCCACCAACGGGCCGAAGGCCAGGAAGTCTGGAAGTACGCCGCAGACCTCAGGAGGCTGGCGGCACCGTGCGAGTTCAGCACCCACCTCAACGAAGCGCTGCAGGACATTTGTGTCATTGGAATTGGCCATGAGAGCCGTCTTCACAAGCCACTGTTGGCGGATACCACAGTCACCCTGCAGAAGGCCATCTCTGTGAGTCAGTCATTCATGACCTCGCCCTGCGGTTCTAGGCAGATGTCTCATCCTCAGGACTCAAACCTGGCAGGTACTGTGCACAGAGTGGCGCCATTCAGGCGCTGGACTGTAAAGCGCGAATCCTCTCAGGGAAGAGAGAACAGGCCCCCGAGTCCCTTAACTCAGAGTCTGCCGAGGGGGGCTAATCGAGTAGCACCATGCTGGCATTACAAAGCGAATCACAGGGCTCACCAGTGCCATTTTAAAGACTATGTTTGCAAAGGTTGCAGCACAAAGGGCCACCTCCAGTGAATGTGTAAGAGAAATAGTACTCACTGTGTCAATGAGGAGTCTGCAGATGGCCATGAATCCAGTGTGGATTATGAATTGTTAGACAGAGAGGCCGCCCAGTCCCACGGGGAGGTACACAGCATGTTTACCTGCACCACCGAGTGCTCCCCGCTGAAGATGGAAGTCGAGATAGAGGGAAGTCCAGTCTTCATGAAAGTGGACACGGGGGCGAGCCAGTCAATGATGAATCAAGAAGACTTTGAGAGGCTATGGGACAATCTGGCTGAATGACCCGAGTTGGCCCCGGTTCAGGCAAAGCTACACCAATGAAATCATCCCAGTCATTGGTAGTGTGAATGTAAAGGTACTCCATGATGGCGCGGTGCACAAGTTACCTCTATGGATTGTTGCAGGTGATGGACCAATGCTGCTCGGCAGAAGGTGGATGGAGAAGATCCACTGGAAGTGGGAAGACTTCACACCCCTCCAGCGATCGATGCCCTCTGTGTTCAGAGGCAAAGCAAGCCCTCACCTGAGAGTGGACCCGGCACCGGAGGCACAGACCGCTCAGCACGACCGCATGGAGATGATCCAGCTGCGACGACCCAAACGCACCTTCCAGGCTCCAGTGGCAGGACACTGGAGGAAGAAAATCGGATCCAGAAGCGACTTCCCAACTGCGGAGGCAGAACCCGGGGAGAAGAGGATCACCGCAGTCGACATAGTGGACGAAGGAAAGATGGCACCTGAACCATGAGTGAGGCGCTGAAGACAAAGATGGCCACGGCTAGACCACGAGATACAGCACTGATGGAGCAACACGTGGCACCAAACGGAGAAGCGGATTGGGGTAAAGCAAGCAAGGCTCTCTTAAAGGAGGCCGGCAACCCACTACAATTAAAGGGACAGTTCCATACATTTAAGCAATGTAACAGTAATTGTAAGTTAGAGACAAAAGGTATAACGGATGATGTAAAGTGTGTAACTGATCATGTAAAATGTGTAACTGATCATGTAAAATGTGTAACTGATAATCAGAATTGTATACATGCAACCAGCGAGGAAAAGTCGTGCGATTATGTACAATGTGTGATTGATGATCTGAACTGTACATATGCAACCAGAGAGAAAAAATCGCGCGATGATCGGACCCCTAGAGTGTCCATCATCAATAAGGAAAAGCTGTGCGATGCAGGAGTCCCACTGCACGCAGCCAATGCAGCAGGCAGACAATCATCGGGTGCACACAAGTCCAGCGAGCTACCCAATGCTGTAGCCTGCATCCCAGAGACTAGAGCAATGCACCACAAAGTGTGGCCACAAGCAGCCAATGCACACGAGCTGCGAAGCAAGCGACCTCCGCAGAGCAACAGCAACGGTATTGAGACCATGCCCTGGGTCGGCTCCATCTCTCAGGCAACTGATGGCACCAACTGCCACGAGCCTGAAGGAGCAGACTGCACCAAGGCCATACCCCTAGATGTAGAGTCGCCCGCCACTGCTCCCCCAGAGGAAACAAGCACCAGCCAGGATTCCAAAACAAACGATGCTCAGGCCAGCGAGTCAGCAGTTCCCTGTGTGACCCAGGGCGTAAAGAAAGGACAAGGAGGTCAGACATCTGTGCACCCGCCTGACGCCAGGGACCACGGCAACAGCCCCGAGAGCAGGCTACGTGAGCCAACCGGGTTCCCACTGCCAGCACAAGGCACACAACCCAGCAGCTGCAGAACTAGCTTGTCCTCACGCACCGGTCACAGCATCGACAAGGCATCTAACGTACTTGTTGCATCACGGAACCACAACAACAAAAAATGCAAAACCTACTTACCTGAACTTGAACATATATGAATGTCAGGAGCCCCCACCACATCAATGTGGGGGGTGGAGGGGGGGGGAAGAGAATGGAGTGGTCAGGAACACACAAACAGCAACCACCAGCACGCTACTGCACCAACTACCCACCCACCCAGAGATCAACCAGCTAAGCCCACAGCAGAGTCAATGCAGAGGCGATTTGCACTGAGGGTTCAGGGGGGAGTGATGTCATGTATTCTACATGGCTACTTTTGGTACTCTCTCAAGGTGTGCCACCAGAGGGTACAGCAGTGGGAGACTCGTAGGTTACCTGTACAGGTGTGCCTGGCCTATTATAAAAGGCAGGCCACCAGGTGTGATCCTCACTCTGAAGTTAACTAATAAAGGACTAAGTTCACTACAGTTCAAGTACAATACACTGCCTCGTGGAGTCTTTGTTAGAGCATCTAAGGACACAACAGTTAGAATTACCCACTCTCCCTCTCTGCCGCTACTGTCCGGGCCGTGGAACTGGACCTTCTGCACTGATTTGCTTACCTGCGCTGATTTTGTTAACTGCCCAGGTTTTTCAGAGTGACACATACGGCGTCTTAAGAAAAATTGTAGTTGGCCAAACTTGCATAAATAGCCAGAATTGGCACAGGAGGCAGGTTACGCCCCCAATGAGATTTAAAAATCGTAACCTAAAAAGAACTAACCTAACTAGCGCAGAAATTTTGTGGAAAATTGAAGATTTAAAATTTATTCCGAAATAAAATGGCGCACACCAAAAAAACAGCGCAGATAATTGGGGAAAGTTGAGCCCAAAGAACATATTGCTAAGTTAACGGATGACACCCTTTCAACCCTCATGCATTCAGAGAGATGTGACTGAATCAATGTTAAAATAAAACCACTCAATGAAAAGGCAGATTTAAAACCTGATGGAACATTTGCTATAAACTTCTGTAACAGTTTTGCAATCAGATTTATTTGTTTGAAAATTCTTTGCTTAGAAAATAAGGACTATGAAACATGACATCACCTTTAGACATTTCTCAGTGGCGTCAATAGATCGATGTCTTGATGAAGAGGTTGAAAAGAACTGATGTCAAACACAGAGCATCAGTGTGTTCACCAGTGTCATGTGCAGTATGCAATTATCGGCTTTTTATTATGTGACTGGAATGTCCAATCCAAAATAAAAACCCTACTCTTAAAAACACTGGATTTTATTTTCTTCCCAGATGGAGCACAAATGTATGCATTTAGCATCAATTCAGTCACATATCAGTGAATGTGTCATTCGGAAGGATATCAACCATTGACAGAGTAACAAAGTGAATAGATTCCCAGTCTCAGCAGAAATTACGATATGGAAGGAAGGAGACCAGTAATGCAACAAAAAATGGCCCCACAAAGCGGCTGTCAAGTGTTGGAAGGTTTTATTTTGTTTTAATGCTCAATACTACCCTCACATTTTATGGGGTAGAGTTTCAACTCTGGGCAAAACCGGTGCAAATTGCTCCCAAAATCTGGCCCGTTTTGAAAAGTGCTTTTTATTTCTTGAGTTTCCGCTCAAACTCATTTACAAATCACCGAACGCGAAATCTGACACGAACCAGCGCAATTTTACCGATTTTTTTAAATTTAAATTTTGCTTTAAAAAAATATTCCTCGTATTATGTATGTGAACTGGATTTTACCTGCCACTGGAGGGCGCGACTGTCGGAGTCCTAATGGTCACTGGCAGACACGTGCAAGCCGTGTATATAATGTTGGCAGCCATGTTGAATCCTCACTGAGTATAAATAAACTGGAGTAAGGTCATGCCTGAACTAGCTCACCGTACTTAGCCTCGTGGAATTATTCGATACTTAGCACCTTGCTATAATTAAGAATGGAAACTAAGTGCAGTTTGATTAAGATTAATACATCTGAAAATGGGGTTATCACGAAAAATATGCATTTTTAAATCAGTGTCAATCCACCACCTGTAAATCTTCTTCTTGGGCAGTTCTCCAGAGTAGAGGATGACTTGCTTCCACACTAATGAGTTCTAAGGTGACTAATGAATCCAATGAGATTCCCTTGCGGGATAAACTAATGCCTCATGACCCTTCGGCTCACTCTAACCTGGCACCAGTACGTCAGTCATCAGTGCATACGCCCCAACCATGAAAGCTACGTACTAAGCCAAAGAGTAATTCTACTCCAGGCTTGAACAATCCCTGTCCCGAGTTCCAACGGGCGACAAGCTGATCCTCCTTGGTGACTTCAATGCCAGAGTTGGAAAGAACACAGACTTCTGGAGAGCTGATTGGCAGGGAAGGGGTAGGAAACAAAATCAACTCCAATGGTATCCTCCTCCTGAAGAAATGCTTAGAATATGATCTTGTCATAACCAACGCCGGGTTTTGTCAGAGAGACAAGTACAAGGCCTATTGGCAACACCCTCGCTCCAGGCACTGTCATCTGGTACACTATGTCATCGTCCAAGCGAGGACCGCAAGGACATCCGCATCACCCGCGCCATGACAGGAGCTGATGACTGCTGGATTGACCGCCGCTGAACCCGCTCTGTTATTTCCATCAACGTAACCTCAAAATGTCACAGCAACAGAAACGCTGCTGCAGAAAAATCAAAGCTGAAACACTCAAAGACCCCGCAAAGAAAGCCCTATTCAGTCAACGCCTCACAGCCAATCTGTCGACTTCCAATGAATCGGAGCTGCAGAGTGTCCATAGTGGCTGGTCTGCCCTCAAGTCCACCATAATTAGCACCTGTGAAGAGACTCTTGGTTACTCTACCAGAAAATATTAAGACTGGTTCAATGAGAACGACCTGGAAATCCAGAAGCTAATAAAGTGCATGCTTGAATTGGAAACATCATCACAACTTGAGAGAAAGAAAACAGATCTACAGACAACAGAAGGACGAGGTCCACCTAAAAACTCGACCCCTAAAGAACAGATGGAGGGTGGAAAGAGTGCAGGAGATCCAGCAACTAGCTGACAATCACGACTTGCGTGGATTTTTTTGCGCAGTCAAGACCACCTATGGCCCAAGCACTCATGGTCCTATTTCACTGAGAGCTAAAAATGGAGAGGTGGTCATCAAGGACAGCGAGGCAGTCAGTGCCTGCTGGAAGGAGCACTTCGGAGATCTCCTTAACTGACACTCTGTCTTTGACAAGAGTGCCCTTAACTCCATCCCACAGCGTGCTACCCGCCACCATCTTGGCACAATACCAGCTCGGCATGTGGTTGAAAAGGCTTTCCGACAGCTGAAAAACAACAAGACCTCAGGAGCAGATGGAATCTCCACCGAAGTACTAAAGTATGGTGGAGAAATACTCTTGGCATGACTCCATGACCTCATCTCTCTTATCTGGAAGGAGGAGAGCATGCCAGGGGATCTCAGAGATGCTGTAATCATCACCATCTTTCAGAAAGGTGACAAGTCCGATTGCAGTAATTACAGAGAAGTGTCCCTACTATCTGCCACAGGCAAAATTATCACAAGAATCCTCATCAATCGCCTCCTCCCAGTGGCTGAAGAACTCCTCCCAGAGTCGCAATGTGGATTCTGCCCACTAAGAGGCACAATGGACATGATTTTCACCGTGTGATAAATCCAAGAAAAATGTTGGGAGCAGCATCAACCTCCATACATGGCCGCCTTTGACCTTACAAAGGCCTTCAACTCTTGACAACTGAGGGGGATTATGGGGTGTCCTTCTCACATTCAGCTTTCCTCAGAAATTTGTCACCTGTAAATAACCCATTTTTAAATGACTGAAAATGACAAAAAAGATATATACAGAACCATTTTCTATTTACATGGGGGACAGTATTCAGTTTTAAAAAAAAAAATCCATTCGAAAGCTTAAAACATTCTCATTATCCTTGCGCCCAAATGATCCAGCTTAATTTTTTTAGACCCGTAAATAAGCGCAAATAACAGAAACACTCAATGGTGAATAATTCAGCCCAAGGACATGGCCAGTTTTGTGGGCCAGGTTGCCTTCTAGCACAATTTTTTTAAAATTAGTGCAAAATATTGCGGAAACGCTATTTGCGTTGAACATAATTTGCACTTAAACTTCTGCGAACTATTGTGGCGGTTATGCTGAATTCGGCGGAATTATGGCGGAAAAAAGCACAACCGAGCAGAATCTCCGCCCCTATGTTTCCATCATTTCAAAAATCCTGAAGCATGCTTTTCATATTCATGCCGAGTTTTATTAATTGGAATCCTGGTGTTTATCCCTTTAAGCAACTTGGCTACCGATAATCCAATTTCTGCTCACCAATGACCCCAGAATAATCTTTTGCCTCAGCCATTTGTGCTGTTGTATTTGGTACTTTCGACACACAAAGAAATAAATTTCAGATACCAAACATCATTCTTCAGAGGGTATCACAATAGACAATTGCCCTTTATTGTTTTGAGCTTTTAATGACACAAATACATATGATTTCTCACTGCCTACTAGATGCAATTCCACCACTATAATGACCAGATCTTACATAAACACAGTTAAAATGAATGGAGCGATGGCCTTAGTCACAATGAACAGATCAGCCTAATGTACAGGTTTTGTTTTCGGAGGTGTTTCTTAATAGGTCAGAAGTTCGGGCATCAACACGGACAAGTAGACAAAGATATGACATTTTTGTCCATAGTGTAAAGATTCTCTCTTTGTATTGTATTAGTTAACCAAAAGCAAAAATTATTATTTTTTTTTTAAAAAAAGAATAGCACACACAAAATGTTTTTCAAAAACATGCTTCCAAATTGGTCTATTTTTTTTCAATGTTTCTTGAAGTACATCAAAAAGAAGCCTCTACAGCAAATAATATTGATTACCAACAGATTATAAGCATGAGAAATAAATGATTATCCATGACTAAACCTGCTTGGTAGTTTGATCTGTTGATGGAAGTTTCTGGCTGCAATGTCATCAATCATCCTCTCCTGTGATTTGCATACTCTAAAGTACAAGTCCAAAACCAACAAATGGGTCTGTTGCTCGCCTAGTGCAAGCTATCCTAGATTATATTGTCCATTAGATCACACTTAGGTAATAAAGAGTGAGTGCTCACCAATGAGAGCTTACTAGTTTGTTGGATGCAAGTAACTGGTTAAGAGCCCAAATTATAACAGTCCCTTTAGGTAGTTGATTAATATCGCATTTTAAATACTAAACCAACCCAGCAACTTTGCTTTTGTACCTAGAACAATGTTGGAGCATGTGGTCTCATTTCCCTGCAAGTTAAACCTTGTGCACGGCAGCTCTATGTTTAACTGTTTATCATTCATTTGCACATTTATAGATATGAACAGTAACAGTCAGAACACACTTGACATGCTATGCAAGTAACAGTCACAAGCATGGGGTTTACTCATACAAATGGCTACAAAACTCCTTAAGCCCATCAGCATTTACAGGCAATTTAACATGTTAATGCTCTCAATATGAAACACTAAGGGGTCAAAATTCAGTTTCTAACGCCACACATTACCGGAGTACTTACCATTGACGGTGACCGGGTTCCTTGGCTCACAGTAAATTTAGTTGGGCGGTGGGGGTGATGCCAAGACATACCACTGTAAATGTGCGAATGAATGATAAACAGTTAAACATAGAGCTGCCGTGCACAAGGTTTAACTTGCAGGGAAATGAGACCACATGCTCCAACATTGTTCTAGGTACAAAAGCAAAGTTGCTGGGTTGGTTTAGTATTTAAAATGCTATATTAATCAACTACCTAAAGGGACTGTTATAATTTGGGCTCTTAACCAGTTACTTGCATCCAACAAACTAGTAAGCTCTCATGGTGAGCACTCACTCTTTATTACCTAAGTGTGATCTAATGGACAATATAAAGGCGTACAACCCCCCTTTTGCTGTGGCTGCGAAACTAGGTATGCACTGTGGCCTTACCGACAGGCATTCGTACAGACTTGGAAAGCTGGCGGGACATCGGGGATCCTGGGGCGGTAGTGTCCAGGGATCAAGGCAAGTGGTTATGTTGATTTTTTTTAGCATTTATGTATTAATGGGACAAATGGGAAAAAGTGCGGATGTGGGTGAGGGAAATTGTCGGAAACTTTTTTCCCCCCACTTTTTTCATCTCACCTCCCGTCGAGAAATTCAATAGGCCTCCTGAGATGCCATTCCGTTGCTGCCCTAGAATGAATGTGCAATGCTACTTTTAGTACTGTTCTGTCAACTTTGGGCTGCAATTGAGAAGGCGCCTACCGCCTGCCATTAAAATCAGCACTCAGTTAGTCTGTATTCTCCACTCTGCTTTCTATAGCAGGAATGAGGTACTGAAGTTGCATGTTCAGCCATGAACTCATTGAATGGCGGTGCAGGCTAGAAGGGCTGAATGACCTACTCCTGCACCTAGTTTCTATGTTTCTATGTTTCTATCACCGCCTCAAAAATGGCATGACCGAATTTCAACACCTAAAGATTGTGTCTAATTACTAGAAATCTTCACAAACTCCTTCTAGGTCTAAAAGCCTAAAAAAAACAATTCATATTAATGGCAGGACCATCAATCAATAGATCCAACAGAATTAGTGTGGAGTGATTTCCTGCTCAGTTTTTGATCCCAATCCGGAGGCACTTGGAACAGCCAGTGATGGCCTTGTGATTGAGAAGATGGCTACCTAAATAGATCATCTTGTTGATGCAACCTGTCTGGAAAAACTGGTAGCTGTTATAAAGTAGACAGCCAGAAATATGTAGAATCCACAAACCATTTTTTATTTTGCTGTATGTTCCACTTTGATCAGAAGGAACACAGAGTTACTATCTGGTATCATCAATGAAAGCAAAGTCAAAAGTGATCTCTGAAAGTACGACGGTGGGGGTGGGGGGATGGGGGAAAGGTGAGACAGGTAGAAAAGCAAATAGGAAAGGAAGAAAGACTGGCAAAACAAGGTGGGCTCTAACGAGATAATGTATAGTGCTCTCTAGCTAGGAGGAATAGGGAGCTGTATTGAGAGAGGGGGGTCTGTTAAGGAACGCCATCTTAAAGCTCCACATGGCTGTCTGAAATCGCCTAAATAAATAAATAAATAAATAAATAAATAAATAAATAAGAGTTAAGTTGAACTAAGAGTGTTCAAGAGACTATAAAATACATGGGGCTAGAATTTGCAGTTGCTCACCCCTGGGTTTCTTGGCGGTATTGGCTGTTTTGGGCGATAACTGGGTCGGCGAGAAATTGCCCAGCTGAGTTACGCCGGCAGTTTCCAAATACCGCTGGAGAGCGGACCGCCGGCGTGCACTGCCCACAGATTGCCATGGCACAATATTTGGCTCAGCGATGGCCCGTAGGCAAGTCTAAAAAAAACGCTCACGAGAATCAGCGGAGCTGGATGGTCGTTGAGTAGCTCTGCAAGAAAAAGGTAAGTAATTGGTTTTTTACTAATTATTTTAAAATTCTGTTGTAGTGATTTACGTTAAAAGGGTCCTGAGCATGTTGCTATGACTTTTATGTTATGATTTTTGAAAAAATATTTTTCGTGGCCCAACTCACCCATTTTCTCTCAGAACCGCCCAATCGACCCAAAATTCATCTTTTTCGCCGAGAATCGGGGTGCAATGCACATTTTTTCCGCTGGGCAGATTTCAAAACTTTTGGGGGGTAAGTTTTCACTGGCGATAATCTTGGAAAACGTAGCGGTCTTTTGGGCAGCAATCAGGCGTTGGCGGGTCGTTAGGAAATTCTAGCCCATGGTGTCAGAAGCGGAGACTTCTGATCTTTCATCAAACGCATCTACGACTGAAATATTGGAACTGTAAGATTTTTGAGCCGATCGAAATTGACTTTAAGCAATGCAGTACAGCGCGTGCTTCCTACACATCATGCGTGGATCCGTGAAGGGCGATAAATAGTCATAAGACTGTAAAATAATCGAGAGACATTAGTAAAGTAAACTTACAGTGGCATGTTCTTGTCGAGCCTCGATTGAAAAAATATTTCTACAATTACATGGCCACGATATTTTACTATTAAACTTGTTCTAGTCCTCTGGGTATCTGAACTGTATACATGTATGTGACAAACTCAAAGTCCTAAACTGTAGCGAGCTATCATGACCACCACAGTGCCAACTCCCGCGCACATTCCTCTCCCAGCTCCATTGCAGGTGACTGGCGATTTGAAAGCCAATTGGATATCCACAATAATCATCCCTACAAATCAGAGGAAGACAAGCAGGAAACAGATTATTTTGAAACTCTGGGAAGAGCACTGTAAAAGTAAAACCAACATCATCCATGAACGGTACCAGTTTAACAACAGCGTATACGGGGATAGGCATTTTGACAGATAACGCGTGAAAGTGAGAGAGCTAGTTTCGTCATGCGATTTCGGCAATTTGAGGGATGATTTCATCAGAGACCGCATAGTCTGCGGAATATCTGCTAACACTCTGCGTAAGAGGCTGTTACAAGAATCAAGCCCAACACTTGATAAATATGTGATGTTCTGTAAAGCTACAGAGGCCACAGTTGCGCAAATAAAATCCATGAAGCTCACTAAAACAGACTCTGAAGATGTCAAAGCTGTCAGACAGAAATCTCGACCCACAAAGAAAGAATTCACAGACAGAGTTCACGGACAATTGCAGATATTGTGGCAAAAGACATGAGCTGTCAAAAACTAAATGCCCAGGATATGGAAAGACCTGCACAATTTGCGGCAAAAGTGAGTCAAAGTGGATCAAGGTAGAAGTCGACACATAACCCTAAATATAAGGGCAAGCCAAAAGTTCATGATTATATGGAGAGAGTTATGATTCTGATTTTGAAGTCATGACTATAAATATGCTTGGTAAAGCTGATCGCACAATCAAGGACAAAGCTGACAGAAAGTATCCTAACAAGATACCTTCTCCATTAAAGGTCAAATGGTAAAAATGCAGAGAGATTGTGAGGCCACATGCAATGTGCTACCTCTTCGATACTTACCTAAAGGCTTAAAGATAAAAGGATCTAAAAGTCAATATTGTCACTATATGACAACCATTCCAATAGGGATTTGTAATGTGCCACTGGAAAATACAAAGAAGCAAAAGTACCTTTGGCCTTCAATGATCACAAAGAGCACCACTGATTGGCTCACGCACGGCTCAACAGATAAAACTGATAAAAGTGCAGCATCAGAATATCGTGGTGGTAAATGTCCCACGCGAACGCTCGCGTCAAAAACTGATAACACTGCATATCCGGATGTGTTTAAGGGACTTGGACATATGCCAGGGACAGTTCACATTTAATGAATCAGCGACACCACTGTAATGGACCCAGACGGGTGCCAATAGCGATCAAACAAATGCTAAAAGAAAAACTTGATCGTTTGGAAAAATGACAAATCATCATGAAATTGGTTGAACAACGGACTGGGTATCCAGTCCAATGACTGTATAAAAACCAAATGGAAAGATAAGAGTATGTATCGACCCTGAACATTGCCCCGAAACGTGGACACTAACCACTTCCTGTGATCGATGACATCTTGCCGCAGATGTCAAATGTGAAGGTCTTCACTAAAGCAGACTGCAAGGAGGGTTTCTTGCAATGTAAACTAGACACAGAGTCCTCCTACCTCACAACCTTCCAGACTCCATGGGGCTGATAGCGACATAATAGAATGCCATTTGGCATCAGTCCTGCCCCGGAAATCTTCCAGCAGAAGCTTGACCAGAACCTCGAGGGTCGAGATGGTGTCTACAAGATTGCAGATAATATCTTAATCACTGGACACGGGGGGACACTTAGAGGCCAATCACGATCATGAGGCAAACTTACGCAAATTCATTCAGAGAGCGAAACATCAAACTACACTTCAGTAATTTAGAATACAAGAGCTCCCAAGTGAATTATATGGGACACATATCATCTAGTGATGGACTCAAAGCTGACCCAAGCAAAATAGTCGCAATCAACGACATGCAAAAACTGCAGGATGTCACAGGTGTACAACGATTTGTCGGCATGACAAAGTACCTCGCAAAATTCTTGCTCGATCTTTCAGACCTGTGAGCCTCTACAATGGCTTACTCAAAGACACAGTCTGGAAATGGACTGAAGAACAAGAAAGCGCGTTCGAAGCTATCAAACAACGTGAGACAGATTCTCCGGTGCTCAGGTACTTTGACGACTCCAGGAGCCAGGGAGAAGAACAATTGTTTTAATGAGTGCATACTGTCCCACCAGCACAGTGTTCTGACTACGGGTCTCTACCCCAAACACGTACCTGACCCTCTTCATTCCCCTCCCCGCCCAAATAGCTGACACATCTCACACTCCACCAGCACCACTTGCCAAAGAGAAAATGGGAGCTTTAATTAAGGTCTGAAATCAATATTACGGTCAAATGCTGCATTGATGTCGAGGGTAGCTTCTCTCGCCTCTCCTCTGGCATTCAGGACTTGCATCCATGGCTGGATCAAGACTATGATGAGGTCTGGAGCAGAGTGGTCCTGGAAGAACCTGAACTGAGCACTGAGCAGGTTACTGGTACTATTGATGTCTCCTTCCATCACTTTACTGCTTGGCAATAATTGATCAGGATAGATTTAGTCTATTTTTTTGTGGATTAGACACACCTGGGCAATCTCCCGCATCATCAAACAGATGTCAGTATCACAGTTGTACTGGAACAGCTTGGTCAAGGGAATTGCTAACTCTAGTGCACATGCCTTCAGCAATATAGCCAGGTAAGCCTTAGCAGTGTCCAGTGCACTTAGCCATTTCTTAATGTCAAGTGGAGTCAACAGAATTGGCTGGACACTGGCAACTATGGTGGTGGGGCCCAGTAGGATTGTCCACTCAGCACTTTTAGCCAAAGACACTTGCAAACACTTCAACCTCGTCTCACATGCTGGCCTCCATCATGGTGGTGAATCGGGATGTTCGCAGAATCTCTTTCTCCTTCTGGTTGTCAACAATCCCTCTCTACTGAATGTGGAAGCGCTACAAGACTTTGCTCTGGTGTGTTGGTTGTGAGATTACTCAGTTTGAATTATAGCTCGTGGTTTTTGTATCTAGCATGCATAACCGTGTGTAGTAGCTCCACAAACTTGGTATACCATAAGCTGAGTGCCAGATTTGAGGTCCTAGTCTTCAAACATTCTCTTCCTCAGGTGACCAAAGGCTGCGCTGGTGCACTGGAGGTGGTGTTGGACCTAGTCATCGATGTCCTTGCCCTTGCTGATAGTAGACCCCTGAGGTAGGGAAAATGGTCTACGTTGTCCAAGGCCATGCGAGGGGCAATGCTGTGTGGCAGGGTCAGGTTGGTGGAGAACCTGTGTCTTATGGATCTTTAGCGTAAGGCCTATGCTTTGCCTCAGTGAAGGTGTTGACGATGGCTTGGAGTGCGGCCTCTAAGTGTGCACAGACGCAAACGTAGTCCGTGTACTGTAGTTCGATGACCGAGGATGGGACGACCTTGGATTTAGCCTAGAGGCGATGTAGGTTGAACAGGTTCCCATTGGTTCTATAGTTTAGTTCCACGCCAGCGGGGAGCTTGTTGATAGTGAGATGGAGTATTGCAGCAAGACAAAGCGCTGACCACACTCGACCAGCTCCGTTGGGTGGGCCACATCATCCGCATGCCCGACACGAGACTCCCTAAGCAAGTGCTCTACTCCGAACTCCTACACGGCAAGCGAGCCCCAGGTGGGCAGAGGAAACACTTCAAGGACACCCTCAAAGCCCCCTTGATAAAAAGTGTAACATTCCCATTGGCGCCTGGGAATCCCTGGCCCAAGAACACCCAAAGTGGAGGAAGAGCATCCGGGAGGGGCGCTGAGCACCTTGAATCTCGTCGCCAAGAGCATGCGGAAATCAAGCGCAGGCAGGTAACGGAGCGTGCGACAAATCAGACTACCCACCCACCCTTTCCTTTAACCGTTGTCTTCCCCACCTATGACAGAGGCTATAATTCCCTGAGAACTAATTTTTTTAAAGAATGGAACAAGTCTTCTCGATTTCGAGGGACTGCCTATGATGATTTTATTGTAAGGTTTGCTTGGTGCTGCTCCGGCCCTGTCTTTCTACAGTCTACATCTGAATCGCCCAACACATTTACTTGTGCTCTCTGTTAAAGGCAGTTTCTATAAGCAGGCCAGTGACTCTTGAAATTGAAACTTATCCTTATGTGTATAGGGAATGGGATTCAGTATGCCTCAGGACTAAATCAATTCTTTTTACCATTAGGTCATATATATGCCTATCAAACACTTCTGATCTCTCAGATAGGCTGAAAAATGCTATGCTGACAGATCATACATTTCAGAGAAAACAACAAATTATTAATTACAAGAAAATACACACACACAGAAGTAAGTTAAAACATTAAACAAAATAGCAATACAGTACTTAACTTTTAGCATAACACAACTGTTTTGAGTCCAATATTCATTGTTTTGAGATCTTATTCATTGACGTCTCTAAAATGGAATCCTTTGATGCTTTTAACACAAGCACAATCAAGAGTTCTGTTTCATTGCAGTAATCTAGAAAAATGTTTGATCTGAACTGAAGAACATGGCACTGCCATTTGGATCTAACTGGTCCAGGCAATTTCTCACAAAGAAACATGTATAGCTATTTTCTTCATTTGACGTTTATTCAAAGAAACTTCGGATCCTTTCGTAACAGGTAAACGAGATTATAATCAATTTTACCTCTGGGCAGATGATTCTGTTGCCCAACCGCACACCACCCCTTCCACCCCAAAGAACATCTGCAACTGAAAGCTATCATTCTGGATAGGAATCCACAAATTAATATGTTCATTGTCCTATAAAGGATCCATAACTAGGTTAAAGGCTGCTGAGCTCTCAAATCAGTCATGTATGTATATTCATTCACACCCACACAATAGAAACACTTTCAGGAAGCAGCTAACAGAAATCATCTTGAATTTGCCAATTTTGGACCACCTACAATTTCATATAAAAAAAATACACAATTTATGATTTGAAACAAGATAGGCTCTCATTTCTGTCAGACTATACCATTGTACGAATGAGTAAACGCTTTGGCTTAATGCAAAAATATTTGTTCTTTGCCACAGCACATGTATGTGCAATAAATCCAGGGGCTAAATATGACAGGGATTACCTTCAAAAAGACTTCCATATCCTTCCTCCCATAAAGGAAGTGCACAGCTACGTTCAATATGAACTTAAATGGGCAACATCAGACAACATATTTAATTCATTTTGTGCAGTTAAAAAAAATACATATACATACATATGTACACACATACACACGATATTAAAACTATAGCTATCCAAATGTATTAGATAATTATTCACTTACTGACTGAACTGCATGCTGATAATCAGGGGTTATTGTAGACCTTATCCAGACAGATAGTTACTATGGTAAAAGAAGTCATTTCAAGTTCATGCAGCACTAAGGAATTCTATGAAGGTTTATGTATAACCTGCAAATTCCCCATTCTTATCCCTTAGCTACATTAGGCATTGGTTACCTAGCAACCACCCATGAATCAGCAAAAAATGCTGGCATTTCTAGAGGATAGAATTCTCTTTCTCAAGTAGTTTTATATTGTGCGAGGAGTTACATCAGGCCTTAGCAAGCCTTTATGTAAAGAAGTTAAGTTCATTACATTTTTAAACAGTGATTTATTATACTACGCATGAAATAAGTGTTCTAAATTTCACACGTCAAACAATATCTATCATTCCCATGAAGTAAGTTTCATCTCTGCAACGGAAATCAAAATCAAAAATAACTTACGTGTACGGCTTCCGTGATTGTGATAGATGACTGAGAATCCAGTAACTGCAATAATGAAATGACTCATTGTGAAAAGAAGAAATCATATGGACTTAAAATTTCTACACAAGTGTCATTGGCCGGAATTTCCACTGGCCGACGCACTGGCAGAGGGGAAGCCCCATCACACGTGGGAAACCCGCAAAGTTCAGCAGCGTGTTTGTCAGTGGCTTTTTAATGAAGCTACTGCATTTGCATCCGACCTCCGGGTTTCTCGACCAATCAACGACAGCAGGCGTGACAAACGTCACGCATGAGACTATTCCAGCTCAACTATTTAAAGGAACTCTGCAAAGGTGAACGTTGAAGGATTGTCCAGGTCGGGGAACAGAGGAAGAAACTGCATTAACGGGGTCCCAACATGACAAGGCTGCACCTCGCTTAAATGATGCCTTCCTCGAGCTGGCACTGCATTCTGTAAGGGCCCGCAGGGAGATTCTCTTCCCACACCGATTCCGGTACGTCTTTCTTCATATGTACTTCCTTTGCTGGTGCACCCATTCCTATCCGTCCAGCGCATCTTCAGCATTCCAATTGCTTGCTCGATGGCAGTTCCCATGGTCATGTGGCCTTGATTGCATCTCTCCTGAGCCTCATTGTTTGAATGTCTCCTGGGCTCATTGTTTGGGCTCCTAACGAGCGTCTTCAGCCACATCTTCAGGGGAAAGCCCATGTCTCCAAGAAGCCAGTAGCTAACTCTGCTTCAAGGTCTGAAGAGCTCTGGGAGGGCGGACTGGCGCAGGATGAAAGCATCATGGCAGCAGCCTGGGAATCTTGCACAACCCTGCACGATGATCTTTATGTGGTCGCATACGAGCTGAACATTGATGGAGTGGAAGCCCTGGCGGTAATGAAGACTCCAGGGTGAAGTGGTGGTACCTTGATAGCCACAGGTGTGGAGTCGATGACTCCGTGGACCTGTGGTAAGTCAGCCAGAGCCGCAAAGCCAAGCACCTGCTCATTCTGACTGGCCTCAACTGTTGCAAAGTGCACATCATTGCCGGCCCTGGCAAATATGGCATCGGTCTCCTGAGTGACGCATTTGTGGGCAGCAGATTGCGACATTCTGCAAGAAGCAAAGAAATTAAGGGCGGTGGTGACTTTGACAGCCATTAGCAAAGCGTGCCCACCAGTTCCACTTGGCAGGAGGTCTTCTTCCAGGAGGCTGCAAATGTCTGCGACCACCTGACACGATACCCTGAAGCACTGGTGTTCCAACACGTCCAGGAAGCTGATGCTCTGTTGGGGGGTATCTCCTCTGGCGAGGTATGCCCCTGTGCTCATTCCCTCTCTCCTGTGGAGCGGAAGGCCGCTGTCAGATCAGCCATGATCTTATTGAATGGCAGAGGCTCGAGGGGCCAAATGGCCTACTCCTGCTCCTATTTCTTATGTTCTTATGTTCTTGTGAGGATAAGACTGCTGCTGCTGCTCATCTTGGTCCCAATTTGAGGTCTAATGTAAAGCTGCACAAGCAGTACCCATGCTGAACTGATGCTGGACAGACGGAAAGTGTAGATCAGGCTGACAAAAATCCAAAGTAGCAGAAATGACTTCCAAAGTAGTGGATATCAGCTGTTACATAATAAAAGCACACTCTCCCGAAGCCTTTCACTTAGGCAAGGAAGCAGGTGTGAGGTCTGAGGCCTTACAGGATTGTTTGCCTGTTATTTAGTCAACCCCTCAATTTGCAATGTCATCTCGCCTTGCTTTTACAGGCGAGTTCCAGGAAGCAAGGAAAAGGTGTTGAGTTAGAGTTAAAGCTGAAATCTGGAGTTAAAACAGCTCATTATTGCTTCTTAAAAGCTCCTAATTGCCTCTTGATATTTACAATTGCCAACCCGCCTTTCCCACGGGAGTTTATTCCACGCAGCCTAAAGCGCTGCAGCGATTTAAAAGCAGAAGTCGGTGGGTTCTGAGGAGTTGCAAATGGAACTGGACACTGCAATCATCAGCGAACATCCCCACTTCTGACCTTATGATGGAGGGAAGGTCAATGATGAAGCCAGCTGAAGATGGTTGGGCCTAGGACACTGCCCTGAGGAACTCCTGCAGCGATGTCCTGGGGCTGTGATGATTGACTTCCAACCACCACAACCATCTTCCTTTGTGTTAGGTATGACTCCAGCCAGTAGAGCGTTTTCCCCCTGATTCCCATTGACTTCAGTTTTACTAGGGCTCCTTGATGCCACACTTGGTCAAATGCTGCCTTGGTGTCAAGGGCAGTCACTCTCACCTCATCTCTGGAATTCAGCTCTTTTGTCCATGTTTGGACCAAGGCTGCAATGAGGTCTGGAACCGAGTGGTCCTGGCAGAACCCAAACTGAGCATCAGTGAGTAGGTTATTGGCGAGTAATTGCCGCTTGATAGCACTGTTGATGACTCTTCCATCACTTTGCTGATGATTGAGAGTAGACTGATGGGGCAGTAGTTGGTCAGATTGGATTTGTCTTGCATTATGTGAACAGGACATACCTGGGCAGTTTTCCATGTTGTCAGATAGATGCCAGTGTTGTAGCTGTACTGGAACAGCTTGGCTAGAGGCGTGGCTAGTTCTGGAGCACAAGTCTTCAATACAACTGCCGGGATGCTGTCAGGGCCCATTGCCTTTGCTGTATCAATTTTGCTCAGCTGTTTATTGTTATCACGTGGAGTGAATCGAATTGGCTGAAGACTGGCTTCTGTAATGGTGAGGACCTTCAGAGGATGCTGATATGGATTGGCCACTCGGCACTTCTGGCTGAAGGTAGTCGTAAATGCTTCAACCTTGTATTTTGCACTCACAACCTTGAGGCTGGGGATATTCATGAAACCTCCTCCTCCCATTAGTTGTTTAATGGTCCACCACCATTAATGTCTGGATATGGCAGAACTACAGAACTTTGATCTGATCCGTTGGTTGTGGGATCGCTTAGCCATGCTGCTTCCACTTTTTAGCATGCATGTAGTCCTGTTTTTCAGCTTCCCTAGGTCGACACCTCATTTTTAGGTTTACCTCGTGCTGCTCCTGACATACTCTTCGACACTCTTCATTGAACCAGGGTTGGTCTCCTGGCTTGATATTAATAGTAGAGTGCGGGCTATGTCAGGCCATGAGGTTACAGATTGTGGTGGAATACAATTCTGCTGCTACTGATGGCCACAGCGCCTCATGGATGCCCAGTTTCGACCTGCTAGATCTGTTCTGAATCTATCCCTTTTAGCACGGTGGTAGTGCCACATAACATGATGGAGGGTGTCCTCAGTGTGAAGATGGGACAGTGCGCGGTGGTCGCTGCTACAAATGCTATCATGGACAGATGCATCTGCGACAGATAGATTGGCGAGGACGAGGTAAAATAGGTTTTTTTCCTCGTGTTGGTTCTCTCACCACCTGCTGCAGGCCCAGTCTGGCAGCTATGTCCCTCAGGATGGTGCTACCAAGCCACTCTTGGTGATGGACATTGAAGCCTCCCACCAAAAGTACATTCTGTGCCCTTGCTACTCTCAGTGCTTCTTCCAAGTGGTGTTCAACATGGAAGAGTACTGATTCATCAGCTGAGCGAGGGCAGTAGGTGGCAATCAGCAGGAGGCTTCCTTGCCCATGCGTGACCTGAAGCCATAAGACTTCGTGGGGTCTGGAGTCAATGTTGAGGACTCCTAAGGTCACTCCCTCCTGACTGTATACCACTGAGCTGCCTTCTCTGGTGGATCTGTCCTACCGGTGGGACAGTATATACCCAGGGATGGTGACAGAAGAATCTATCCACTTTCCACGACTGGCTCTGAACCATCCTGCCAACGTCAGAATTCAACTCTGGACTGTTTCATGTTCTCTTTTTCCTGCCCTCAGTTTGTGATCACTACTTGTCTCGTCTAATGTGGCAAGACCTTGTTATCCGGAATTCGCTTTGTGCTTATGCATGCGTTATATTTGTCTGCCACTCTCGACCAGAGCTCTAGTTCAATCGCCCTTTTTCAGCCCTTCTAAAACCTCTCCTCTCTCCTCTCCTTCCGCTCATCGAGCATGACACTTTTTATTTTCCCCAACCTCATTGCTACCCCAACAAATCACTTCTTCCCAGTTTCCCTTCTCTTCTGCCACTGTCTCAGGCTGAAATCTCCCTTGAATAAGCCCAATACTAACCTCTGTGCCTCTTTTGGTTCAAAAATTCTCCCCCTCCCTTTCAAAAACTCAATCATCTCTATACACAAAAAAAAAACCTTAAGCCTCTGTCATCTCACCAATTTCCCTTTCCTTTTGAAGATTCTCGAACACCCTGGTTCTCAGACCCGTGCCCAGTGTTCCTGCACTCCATGTTTCTGTCAGTCCCACAGAACCAAAATAGTCCCAACCAAAGTCATAGCAAGTTATTTTTCACTGCAGCTTTGTCAGGTCAACCCTCCTCCAATGTCACTTCTCTATAGTCCAGTTCCATTGGGCTGTCTTTGCTTTGTTTCCCACATTACAACAGTGACTATATTCCAAAAGTACTTCATTAGCTGTAAAGTGCTTTGAGGTGTCCGGTGGTCATAAAAGGCACTATATAAATGCAAGTCTTTCTTTTTATATCCATTTTTATGCATCCGATTGCAGCCACTACAATTTCCTACAATGGCATCTCTTCCCGCCCCTGCACAATCACCTCAGGAATCGCCCAGGTATCCATCCTTATTAGCTCATCTTCATGCTGCCCTTTGGCAAGTTCATCTGTGGACACAAGGTCAATTTCAACAACAACATGTATTTAGGTAGCGCCTTTAACATAATAAAATGTCCCAAGGTGCTTCACAAGCACATTATCAGACAACAATTGACACAGAGCCAAAGAAAGACATTGCAGGTGATGAAAAGATTGATCACAGAGGTAGGTTTAAGGAGTGTATTAAAAGGAGGGCGAGTTGGCGAGGTTTAGGGAGGGAATTCCAGAGCTTGGAGCCTTGACAGCTAAAGGCATAGCTGCCATTAGTGGGGCAAAGAAAGTCCCAAGAGGTTAGAATTGGAGCAACGCAGTGTTTTCAGAGGGATGTAGGGCTGAAGAATATTACAATGATAGGGACGGGAGAAGCCATCAAGGGATTAGACCTACAGTAAGCTTCCAGTTCTTCAAATGTCTCTTAAAATTCTTATCCTCGTTTCCTCAAACCCTACCGATCTCTCACCTCCTACAGCCCTAAAACCCTCCCCCAAGAACTCTCACTGACTCCAGCCATTTGTGCTTTCACCCCCATCCCTTTGCCCGATCATTGCTGCTCAAGTCTAGCTGTCGAATTCCCTCTCTAAATGTCCCTCCATCATCTTTAAGTACCTTCCTTAAAAGCCACCTCTAAGTTTTTAGTCGCCTGTCCTAATTTCTCCTTATTTAATTCAGCAGGTTTTCCTCACACCACTATGAAGCACCTGGAGATATTTTTCTCTATTGAAGGCACTATAGAAATGCAAGTTATCATCGTGGTCTGCTGGGATGTTAAACCAAGGTAGAGGATTGATGGGTTCGATTATGTTAAAACATTTGAGAAAAAAATATCTAGCCTGTATTGACGAGTGCATCAGACTCTAGCTTTCACCATCCCCTACCCGCAATTATTCCTAGTGTATTTTTAGGAGAGGAAAGGCGATTTAGAAATAATGCCTCCATCATATGTACTTGATTAAAATAATTTTTCATATTGTCATACAGTTCCAAATCATTGTCAATATTTTTTCTGACAATTTTTTATTAGCAATTACTTTTAGCTTGATATTTCAATAAGTTGACTTTAGATACATAATGAAATCAACTCTTGGCAAGCCTGAATGCAAAGATTAGCATTCTTCACTGACCAAAAAGATAACATTTCTCTAGCTTTTGTCTGATAAGAAACATTAGTTATTTGATTCTTTCGGTCAGGTTAGGTTCCAGACTTCCTAGTCTGTACAGATTATAATCACAATGGATGACATTATTCATTCATTGGTACAGTATAGCATAGCAACACATAAAACACATTAAATCTGCAGTGCTCCAGTACACAGTACATAAAACCTGAAATGCCAGAGTTTCTTCAGATGCAATTTGGTTGAAGGGCTAAAGTCACATTCTGACACTATGACAAATTAGTGCAATTTTGTGAAAAACCTCTCGTGCCCTCAGAGAACAGAAGGTCCCAAAAGCTTGGTTCTTAATGATAACAAATGGTAAAAAGGAGGTTGGTTGGTGGGGGTGGTTAACTTGCACACAACAGCCATTGGTCAGAAGTAAAATACATAAGATTCAAATTTTGCCTCACTAGCTTTATTCAACGGTCACCTGAATTTAATAAAAATTCCAACTGTGTACAGCAAAAAAAATTACATTTCCAATTCAATTCAATTGTAGAGAATGTGCAGTTCTGTTGTGTCAAATGGGTGGTTAATTGCATTAAGTCACCCAAACTGCAACAATTAAAATTTCCCCATTAAAACAGACCTCTGGTGGATAATAACTCCCAGAGATTAGTTTATTCCATTATAACACACCAATCGTCATCCCCATAACCTTGAAGGGATTATATATTTTTTTAAATACAAGAGTCTATAAAGTACTGTAGACTGAATATAGATTCTGGTTGTATGCCCTAAACATTAAAATGGTTGTTGTTTCAATACTGTTTGTTTTCTTTTGACAGGGCAGGGAATTGACAAAAAGGGGGAAGAGACATTTTGAAAATGGTTGGGACTCCTGAGTGAATATTTCTCATGTGGAATGTGATAGGTCCTTACTACACAGTATAAATGCACACGAGGCCCATGCTTGAGAGGAGGTCAGTCTGTGACCTGTCCTTTATTCCTTAGTACTCAAGCGATGAAGGTGGGTGGAGCTTCCCCTTTTGTACCTGAAGGTCCAGGTTCGGAGTGTCTCCCACCTAGTGGTCAGTGTTCTCACGGTGTACAACTTAGGTCAGATTATAGATGGGTTACAATGCTGGTTGAATACATGACATCACCTCCCCCCTCAAAGTCTTATTGGGATCACAGGTTGAGTCTCTATGGTGATTTACGCTCTCTTGTAGAGCGCCTGAGTTAGGGGCTCCGGTTGTTGGGCGCTGGCCTGAGTGTCTGCTGTTTGCGATGCCTCAGGCCTATCCAGACTGTCCACAGTGATTGGGCTCTCCTCTCTTTGATTCCGGTGTTCGGTCACCTGTGGTGGAGTGAACTCTACATCGTGTTCTTCCTCTGCTTCTTCTATGGAGTTGCTGAACCTCCTTTTTGTTTGATCCACGTGTTTGCGGCAGATTTGTCCATTGGTAAGTTTAACTACCAGAATCCTATTTCCCTATTTGGCAATCAAAGTGCCTGCGAGCCATTTGGGCCCTGCAGCATAGTTGAGGACAAAAACAGGATCATTTACATCAATACATCGCGCCCTTGCATTCCTGTCATGGTAGTCATATTGTGGCTGGCGCCTGCTTTCGACAATTTCTTTCATGGTGGGGTGCAAAAGGGATAGCCGGGTTTTGAGCGTCCTTTTCATTAGCAGCTCTGCGGGTGGAACCCCTGTGAGCGAGCGTGGTCGGGATCTATGAGCCAACAGGAGGCGTGATAAGTGTCTTTGTAGGGAAGCCCCTCGGATTCGGAGCATCCCGTTTGATTATCTGCACTGCTCGTTCTGCCTGGCCGTTTGAGGCCGGCTTGAACGGTGCCATTCTGACATGATTAATTCCATTGCCTGCCATGAAGTCCTGGAATTCAGTGCTTGTGAAGCACGGGCCATTGCCGCTGACCAAGACGTCCGGTAGACCGTGAGCGGCGAACATTGCCCATAGACTTTCTACCGTGGCAGAGGATGTGCTTGAATTTAAAATGTCACACTCGATCCATTTGGAGTAGGCGTCTACTACAACCAAAAACATTTTCCCCATGAAAGGACCTGCGTAGTCCACATGGATGCGTGGCCAAGGCTTGGCAGGCCATAGCCAGGGGCTAAGGGGGGCTTCCCTGGGCGCATTGCCCAGCTGGGCACACGTGTTGCACCTGCGAACACAAAGTTCCAGATCTGCGTCTATCCCTGGCCACCAAACGTGTGACCTGGCAATTGCTTTCATCATGACAATGCCCGGGTGCTCATTGTGGAGTTCTCTGATGAACATCTCTCTGCCCATCTGGGGCATGACTACGCGGTTTCCCCGCAGTAGCCAATAGGCCTGAATCGAGAGTTCATCCCTGCGCCTGTGAAATGGTTTAAATTCCTCAGGGCATGCCCTGTACGTGGCTGCCCAGTCCCCATTCAGGACACATTTCTTGACTAGAGACAATAGCGGGTCTCTGTTTGTCCAGACTTTAATCTGACGGGCTGTCACGGGTGAGTCTTCGCTTCCGAAAGCTTCAACAGCCATGGCCATCTCAGCAGCATGCTTGGTAGCACCCTCAGTGGTGGCTAGTGGGAGCCTGCTGAGTGCATCGGCGCAGTTTTCGGTGCCCGGTCTGTGCCAAATTGTATAGTCATAGGCAGCTAACATGAGTGCCCACCTCTGTATGCGGGCCGATGCGTTTGCATTTATGGCCTTGTTGTCGGCCAAAAGGGACGTTAGGGGTTTGTGATCTGCCTCCAGCTCACATTTCCTGCCAAACAGGTACTGGTGCATTTTCTTTACAGCATATACACATGCGAGCGCCTCCTTTTCTATCATCCCGTAACCCCTTTCTGCCTGGGACAGACTCCTGAGGCATAAGCTACCGGCTGTAACTGACCCTTGACATTGACATGCTGCAATACACACCCGACACCATAGGACGACGCATCGCACGTTAACACAAGTTTCTTACATGGGTCGTATAGTGTTAACAGAGTGTTGGAACAGAACAAATTGTGTGCTCTATTAAAAGCCCTTTCCTGGCTGTCCCCCCCAGACCCATTCGCAACCTTTGCGTAGGAGCACGTGTAGCGGCTCTAGCAGCGTGCTCAATTTGGGAAGAAAGTTACCAAAATAGTTCAGGAGCCCCAGGAACGAACGCAGCTCCGTCGTGTTACGGGGTCTGGGTGCTCTCTGGATCGCTTCCGTCTTGGACGCAGTAGGGCTGATCCCGTCTGTTGCTACCCTCATTCCCAGGAATTCTACCTCTGGAGCTAGGAAGACGCACTTCGCCTTTTTCAGTCGCAGCCCTACCCGGTCCAGTCTGCGTAGCACCTCCTCCAGGTTGTGGAGGTGTTCTTCAGTATCGTACCAGTGATGAGGATGTCGTCCTGAAAAACCACCGTCACTGGAATCGACTTGAGGAAGCTTTCCATATTTCGTTGGAAGATCGCGGCGGCCGAGCAAATCCCGAACGGACATCTGTTGTACTCAAACAACCCCTTGTGTGTCGTGATGGTGGTCAGCTTCTTCGACTCACTCGCCAGCTCCTGGGTCATGTAAGCTGAGGTCAGGTCCAATTTTGAAAATGTTTGCCACCGGATAGCGTCGCAAAGAGGTCCTCCGCTTTCGGTAGCGGGTACTGGTCTTGGAGTGACACCCGATTGATAGTGGCCTTGTTATCACCACATATCCTGACCGACCCATCTGCCTTGAGCACCGGCACGATCGGGCTCGCCCAGTCACTGAATTCGACTGGCGAGATGATGCCTTCCCTCAGCAGGCGGTCCAATTCGCCTTCTATCTTTTCCCGCATCACGTACAGCACTGCTCTGGCCTTGTGGTGTACTGGCCTGACGTCCGGGTTTATGTGAACCATGACCTTGGCCCCCATGAAAGTGCCGATGCTGGGTTGAAATAATGAGTCAAATTTGTCCAGGATCTGTGAGCATGATACTCGCTCCACAGAGGAAATTGCATTGACATCGCCCCATTTCCAGTTCATGACAGCAAGCCAACTCCTCCCCAGTAGTGCGGGGCTGTCCCCCGGGACAATCCAGAGTGGCAACCTGTTCTCCGAATCTTTGTGGGTCGCGACTCCAGTGGCGCTGCCTAGCACCGGAATGATCTGCTTTGTGCAAGTCCGTAGCTGTGTGTCAATCGGCAATAATTTTGGCCTCCTGGCCTTGGACGCCCACAACTTTTCGAACTGTTTGATACTCCTCAGGGACTGGCTGCCCCCCCCCACCCCCCGTGTCTAGCTCCATTGATACTGGAATGCCATTGAGGAGCACTTTCATCATTATCGGTGGCGTCCTGGTGTATGAACTGTATACGTGCTCCACATGAACTCGCTGAACTTCAGCTTCCAGCAATTTCCCCCAGCGTTCATTTCTGCAGGTATTTTGCTCATCTCTGCAAACTCGGCTGAGTGTGTGCCTCCACACCTCCAACATGAGCTGTTGTTGGAAACAAAAGGTCCCTTGCCAGTCGATCGTCCATGACTGCCCCTGTGACTGTACTTGAATGTGCCATTAACAGGTGTTGATGGCCCCATTACTGACCACATTGTCCCTTGCAATGGCGTGAATCACCGTTCAACTTGCCATCGTCTCTGTCGAACTCCCCCTCTGGGTTCGACTAAATGTTGGGTCATGCCCGATTGCCCTTGTCTGCCTGGAGAACTGTGTGCTGCTTTAACAATGTTGAATCTCTGTCCCAACCATTCCTAAACACACTACCTCTCATCTGTTCTGCTGGTGGCCATGCTCGCGTGGTTTAAATCGCAGTTTCTCGTCGCCATTGATAGGTCCTTACTATACAGTATAAATGCACACGAGGCCCATGCTTGAGAGAAGGTCAGTCTGTGACCTGTCCTTTATTCCTTAGCACTCAAGTGATGAAGGTGGGTGGAACTTCCCCTTTTATACCTGAAGGTCCAGGTTAGGAGTGTCTCCCACCTAGTGGTCAGTGTTCTCACGGTGTACAACTTAGGTCAGATTATACATGGGTTACAATGCTGGTTGAATACATGACAGAATGATTCCTAAGTTAAGTTCAACCTTCCATTCAAGAACATCTATATATCTCGATATCTATATGTTGTCTGCTATGGTTAATACAGGGAATAATTTAGCAAACTGTACATGGTGATTTACTAGATTTTATAAAGTTTGAGCACCTGAAGACAATGACAAAAATGCAAAAGGGACCATTTCGTAAACCCACAATTGACGTTTTAAACTATTTCAAGTCCACCAAATTAAACAACATGAGCAAATTGTTACATTTTAACATAGTGTGAATAACTTGCCACTAAAGCCTAATGCACCAAAAATTGGCAAAATAGATGAGCAAAAATATTGTTCAAAAACAAAATCTTGGATTCGGAAAGACCTCATCCACAAATTGCCAATGCTAACTCCGAGGACACTAATTTATAATTTCAGTTGTTTAAAGCTAACTAATATTGACTACAAAAGCTATTAAAGCCAGATGCCTCTTCATATTGATGATGACTGAAGTCTCAGTTGATGAACAATTAACTTAATTAATAATTTGCAAGATGTTTGAGACTGTCACTCGTATTCAAAAGGGAAGTTTCAGAGGATAAGGTCATGGAGTAATTACGGTATAGGACTAACAACCCAGAGGTTATGATTTCACATCCCACCATAGCAAGTATTGAAATTGAATTCAATAAATCTATTAATTGTGAGCTAGTGCAGTAAACGCTGCTGGATTGCTAATGTCCAGGGAACCTGTCACCCCTACAGAGCCTGGTCTACACATCATTGCAGACCTGCACTATTAGGTGGTTACTCTTAATGGCCTATAAAGTGGCTTCGAAGCCTTTCTATTCTAAAAGAAACAACTGCTTTAGAAGGGGGCCTCGGGCAACTATGAATCTGCAATAAATGTGGCCTTTGCAAGATCATTATGGATGAGGAAGGCCATAAAACCCACCTTAATTCATCCATCCAGAAAAAACACTTCCCCCACCCCCACCGTAGCTCATTTTTGTTTCTAAAAATGATTCCAGGGTTTTCAGCTCCACTACTCTATCTGATCACTGTACACTGTGTCTGCTGACACCATCATCATCATCATAAGCAGTCCCTCGGGATCGAGGAAGACTTGCTTCCACTCTTAGCAGGAGTTCTTAGGTGGCTGTACTGTCCAATACGAGAACCACATTTTCTGTCACAGGTGGGACAGATAGTTGTTGAGGAAAAGGGTAGGCAGGGAGCCTGGTTTGCCGCACGCTCCTTCCGCTGCCTGCACTTGATTTCTGCATGCTCTCAGCGGCGATACTTGAGGAGCTCAGCGCCCTCCCAAATGCACTTCCTCCACTTAGGGCGGTCTATGGCCAAGGACTCCCAAGTGTCAGTAGGGATGTCACACTTTATCAAGGAGGCTTTGAGGGTGTCCTTGCAACGTTTCCTCTGCCCGCCTTTGGCTCATTTGCCGTGGACGAGTTCAGAGTAGAACACTTGCTTTGGGAGTCTCGTGTCTGGCATGCAAACTCTGTGGCCTTCCCAGTGGAGCTGATCAAGTGTGGTCAGTGCTTCAATGCTGGGGATGTTGGCCTGGACAAGGACGCTAATGTTTGTGCATCTGTCCTCCCAGGGGATTTGCAGAATCTTGCGGAGACATCGCTGGTGGTATTTCTCCAGCGACTTGAGGTGTCTACTATACATGGTCCACATCTCTGAGCCATACAGGAGGCCGGGTATTACTACTGCTCTGTAGACCATGAGCTTGGTGACAGTTTTGAAGGACTGATCTTCAAACACTCTTTTCCTCAGGCGGCCAAAGTCAAATACAAGGCATCGTGGCAACACCCTCGCTTCAAGCACTGGCACCTGCTCGACTATGTCATCGTCTGAGCCAGGGATCGCAAGGATGTGCGCAACACCCGTGCCATGACAGGAGCCGACAACTGCTGGACGGACCACCGCCTAATCCGATCCATCATTGACATCAACATAGCCCCAAAGCGAAGGGGGCAGCAGAAGCAGTGACGCAAAAAAGTCAATTCCGGGGCACTTAAGGACCCAGCTAAGAGAGCCCTTTACAATCAGCACCTCACAGCTAACCTGGCATGTCTTGATGACCCAGAGATGCAGAATGCCCACAGAGCTTGATCTGCCCTCCAGGCCTCCATAACCAGTGTCTGCAAGGAGACATTCGGTCACTCAACCAGGAAACACCAGGACTGGTTTGATGAGAACGATAAGGAGATTCAAGAACTAATAGACTGCAAGCGCAGGGCATTTCTGAGCCTTAAACAGCAACCCAACTCGAGAGCAGCAAAGTAGCATGACAGACGGCTAAAGGCTAAGGTCCAACAAAAAACCCGGGACCTAAAGAACAGGTGGTGGATGGAGAAAGCACAGGAGATACAGCAGCTGGCCGACAGCCATGATGTGCAAGGTTTCTTCATCGCAGTCAAGGCCACATATGGATCAAACTCCCAAGGCCCCACCCCACTCCTGGCCAAGAACAGGGAAATGCTCATCAAGGACTCCGAGGCAGTCAGAGCCCGCTGGAAGGAACACGTCGAAGATCTCCTCAACTGAGACTCTGCCTTTGACTCGAGTGTTCTCGACTCCATTCCGCAGCATGCTACCCGCCACCACCTCAGTGAGACCCCAAAGCTGCATGAGGTAGAAAAGGCCATAAGACAGCTAAAAAACAACAAGGCCACGGAAATGGATGGAATCCCTGCTGAGGCACTGAAGTATGGTGGAGAGGCACTACTGGCGCGAATACACCACCTCATCTCTCTCATCTGGAGGGAGGAGAACATGCCAGGAGATCTTAGAGATGCAGTGATCGTGACCATCTTTAAAAAAGGGGACAAGTCCGACTGCGGCAACTACAGAGGAATCTCCCTATCAGCCACTGGGAAAGTCGTCGCTAGAGTCCTCCTCAAGCGTCTTCTCCCCGTGGCTGAGGAGCTCCTCCCAGAGTCACAGTGCAGATTTCGTCCCCTTCGGGGCACAACAGACATGATTTTTGCAGCGCGACAGCTGCAGGAAAAGTGCAGGGAACAGCACCAGCCCTTATACATGGCCTTCTTCAACCTTACAAAGGCCTTTGACACTGTCAAACGCGAGGGTTTATGGAGCGTCCTCCTCTGTTTCGGATGCCCCCAAAAGTACGTCACCATACTCCGCCTGCTCCACGACAACATGCAAGCCGTGATCCTTACCAACGGATCCATCACAGACCCAATTCATGTCTGGACCGGGGTCAAGCAGGACTGCGTCATCGCCCCAACCCTCTTCTCAATCTTCCTCACTGCCATGCTCCACCTCACAGTTGATAAGTTCCCCGCTGGAGTGGAGCTAAACTACAGAACCAGTGGGAAGCTGTTCAATCTTCGCCGTCTCCAGGCCAGGTTCAAGACCACTCCAACCTCTGTCGTCGAGCTACAGTAAGCGGACGATGCCTGCGTCTGTGCACACACAGAGGCTGAACTCCAGGACACAGTCGACGTATTTACCGAGGCGTACGAAAGCATGGGCCTTACACTAAGCATTAGTAAGACAAAGGTCCTACACCAGCCTGTCCTCGCCGCACAGCACTGCCCCCCAAACATCAAGATCCACGGCGTGGCCCTGGACAATGTGGACCACTTCCCCTATCTCGGGAGCCTCCTATCAACAAGAGCAGGTATTGATGATGAGATCCAACACTGCCTGCTGACACTACTATGTTCGCCAATGAGTTGCACTGTGTCAGCCAATGAGTTGGAGGTGGGGCAGGACATACAGCAAAGAGTCTATTTTCCAGCAAACAGAATCAATTTAAAAAGAGTCTCCTCGAATTACAGCCAACAGAACACATGACCGAAACTACAGCAAAGTCTCCCGAGAAAAAAGTGTTATTTCTCCAGCAAAATGCAATGAGTGGAGAATGGTTATATTATACAGATTGTGTGTGTAAATCAATCTGTCACTTAGTAGTGCAATCCCCAGGCATGAATGACAGAAGAATTACCCAATCATCTCCATTCTAACAGGGAGTCGTGGTCACTATATGTAGCCATCACGCTATGCAGAAGAACTTTCTAATATCAGTCCTAAATTTACCTTTTACTAATTTAATCCAAGTCCTCTTGATCTACTCTTGCAATGTAAAGCAATATTGTAGTTATCTTTTCAATCCATACCTTAAATCACCTGATACACCTTTAAGATGACCACTGAATCACTTCCTTCACAGGATAATAAACCTGAGTTTTTGCATGCTTTTTTTAATAACTCAGACCTTTTACACGAGGGATCAGCATTGTGGCTGTTCTCTGTTGTGCCCTCGCATTTATAAAGTCTCCTTTGTTCTTTGATGACCAGGACTGGGCACAATACTCAAGGTGCAGTCTGATCAGAGCACGATAAAGTTCAATAACACAACAAATGTATCGTGTTTCAGCTATGCAAGACATTGGTTTAAATTAGATACAGTATTGATCTCAAAACCGAGCTGTTGGTCACTCAGTCACTCAGTACTCCCCCACCCCATCCACCCTGACACAACTCCTCTAACAATTTCCACAGGGGCTCTCCTAATCTACTGCCATAACTTCAGTGGAAACTCTAAAGACACTGCCATTTACAGCATTTCTCAGAGGTTTCTATTGAGCTTTTGTTGAAGTTACAATGAGAGATCGAAGAATACTTATGAAAATGCTACCTTTCAGTTAATTTTTTATCTCTTCTTAAGATTTAACTTCGATCCCCACAGCATTAAGGTTAACCTGTTGTCTTTCGTATGGAACTTTGTCAAATGCCTTTTGAAAGTCTGGGTTCAGCACGTTGGAGGGTACTTTCTCGGATGCATTAATACCAGACAACTGAACTACTGGAATATTTTTCTTCAGCTTCTAGCACTGTCTGCTTAGGTTTCATTATGTCTGTGCTGGTGCTAGCTAATTAATCCCAATTCCTCCCCTTTCCCCATATCCTTTTTAGTATTTTCCTTTTAAGTACTTATTCACTTCCCTTTCCAATTATGTTATTGTCTATGTGGACTTGTATTTACTCTGTACAGCCACCAGGGGGCTCATCCCCTAGAGTCCCAAGGGATCCCATAATCCCTTGGGAGCACAGGTATTTAAGGAGGCTTCACAGGTTGGAGAGGCACTCTGGAGACCTGCAATAAAAGACTAAGGTCACACTTTACTTTGAGCTCAGTGTTCAGGCTGACTCTTTCTCCTTACACAACAACTGGTGACAAGATACAGATAACGAACCCAAAGATGCAGAGAGCAGTGGGCTGGAGAAATTCTCGGAGGGAGATGATTGGAAAACTTTTGTGGAGCGACTCGACTAATACTTCGTGGCCAACGAGCTAGATGGGGAAGAGAGCGCTGCCAAACGAAGGGCCATCCTCACCATCTGTGTGGCTCCAACGTATGGCCTCATGAAGAATCTGCTCACTCCAGCAAAACCCACGGAGAAATCGTACGATGATTTGTGCACACTGGTCCGAGAGCATTTGAACCCGAAGGAAAGCGTTCTGATGGCGAGGTACCGGTTCTACACCTACAAAAGGTCTGAAGGTCAGGAAGTGGCGAGTTATGTCGCCGAGCTCAGGCGCCTTGCAGGACATTGCGAGTTTGAAGGACATTTGGAGCACATGCTCAGAAACTTTTTCGTACTTGGCATTGGCCACGAAACTATATTTCGCAAACTTTTGACTGTAGAGACCCCCAACCTTGAGTAAGGCCATAGTAATAGCCCAGACGTTCATTGCCACCAGTGACAATATGAAACAAATCTCTCAGCACACAATTGCTGCTACAAGTACTGTGAACAAAGTGATGTTGTTTTCGAATCATAACATACAGGGCAGGTTACACATACCTGCAGCTACACATCCGCAGATGTCTCAGAGTCCACCATCAAGGGTGATGAATGCAAGACTATTAACACCTTGTTGGCGCTGCGGGGTGATCATCATTTTCATTCATGCCGACTCAAAGAGTACGTTTGTAAGGGCTGTGGAACAATGGGACACCTCCAACGAGTGTGCAGGTGAGCTGAAAAGCCTGTTAAACCTGAAAACCACCTTGCTGCAGAGGACGACAGATCCATGGAGGATCACAATGAACCAGAGCCTAAGATAGAGGAGGCAGAGGTACATGGGGTGCACACATTCACCACGAATTGTCCCCCGATAATGCTGAATGTTGAACTAAATGGACCCCCGGTGTCAATGGAGCTGGACACGGGCGCGAGCCAGCCCATCATGGGCAGAAAGACTTTCGAAAGGTTGTGGTGCAACAAGGCCTCAAGGTCAGTCTTAACTCCAGTCCGCACGAAACTAAGAACTTACACACAAGAACTGACTCCTGTAATCGGCAGTAATCCTGTAATCCTGTAAAAGGTCTCCTAAGATGGAGCGGCGCACAAGCTACTAGGTGGTACCGGGCGTTGGTCCCATGCTGCTCGGCAGGAGCTGGCTGGGAAAGATATGCTTGAACTGGGATAACATTCGAGCACTATCGCCCGCTGACGACACTTCGTGTGCCCAGGTCTTAAACAAATTTCCTTCACTATTTGAACCAAGCATCGGGAAATTCCAAGGAGCAAAAGTGCAGATCCACCTAATTCAGGGGGCGCGACCCATCCATCACAAGGCGAGAGCAGTACCGTACATGATGAGAGAAAGGGTAGAAATCAAGCTAGACCGGCTGCAAAGAGGGCATCATTTCAGTGATCGAGTTCAAAGAGTGGGCCAATCCTATTGTCCCAGTCCTCAAGGGAGACGGCACCGTCAGAATCTGTGGCAATTACAAAGTAACTATCAATTGTTTCTCCATGCAGGACCAATACCCACTACCAAAGGCCGACGACCTCTTTGCAATGCTGGAGGGAGGAAAGACATTCACGAAGCTGGATCTGACATCAGCCTAATGACGCAGGAACTGGATGAATCATCATAGGCCCTCACCTGCATCAACACGCACAAAAGTCTTTTTGTTTCTAACAGATGCCCGTTTGGAATCCGATCAGCGGCGACGATATTCCAGAGAAACATGAAATCGGTTCACTGAAGTCGGTCCCACACACTCTGGTCTTCCAGGACGACATCTTGGTCACAGGTCGGAACATAGTCGAGCACCTGCAGAACATGGAGGAGGTTCTTTGTCGACTCAACCGCATGGGGCTCAGGTTAAAACACTCGGTGTGTTTTCCTGACGCCTGAAGTGGAGTCCTTGGGAAGAAGGATTGCGGCGGACTGCATCAGGCCCACTAACGCAAAGACGGAGGCAATCAAGAACACACTGAGGCCCAGAACGCGATGGAGCTGTGGTCGTTTCTGGGACTCTTGAACTACTTTGGTAACTTCATACCGGGTCTCAGCACACTGCTAGAACCACTACATGTCTTACTACAAAAAGGGGGTGAATGGGTTTGGGGCAAAAGCCAAGAAAATGCCTTTGTAAAAGCGAAAAAATTGTTATGCTTAAACAAATTGCTTGTGTTGTATGATCCATGTAAGTGTTTGGTACTAGCATGTGATGCGTCGTCATATGGCATCGTGTGTATATTGCAACAAACTAATGATTTCGGGAAACTGCAACCGGTTGCTTATGCATCCAGGAGTCTGTCTAAGGCTGAGAGAGCCTACAGCATGATTTAAAAAGCGTTAGTGTGTGTCTATGGGGTAAAGAAAATGCATCAATACCTGTTTGGGCTAAAATTCGAATTGGAAACTTATATCCCTGTTTTCCGAGAGTAAAGGGATAAATACCAACGCATCGGCCCGCATCCAAAGATGGGCGCTCACGTTGTCCACATACAACTGCGCCATCTGCCACAGGCCAGGCACAGAAAACTATGCCGATGCTTTCAGTAGGCTGCCATTGCCCACCACGGGGGTGGAAATGGCGGAGCCCGCAGATCTAGCCATGATTATGGAAGCAGTTGAGAGTGAGCAATCACCCGTCACTGCCCGGCAGATCAAAACCTGGACAAGCCAAGACCCCTTATTATCTCTAATCAAAAGCTGTGTGCTTCACGGGAGCTGGTCCAGTGCCCAGTGGAAATGCAGGAAGAGATAAAGCCGCTCCAGCGGCACAAAGATGAAATGTCTATACAGGCAGACTGTCTTCAGTGGGGCAATTGAGTAGTGGTCCCTAAGAAGGGGCAGACACACCTTCATCAATGACCTCCACAGTACCCACCCAGGCATCGTAATGATGAAAGCGATAGCCAGATCCCACGTGTGGTGGCCCGGTATCAATGCGGACTTAGAGTCCTGCATTCACAGATGTAATACATATTCGCAGTTAAGCAATGTACCAAGGGAGGTGCCGCTAAGTTTATGGTCGTGGCCCTCCAAACCGTGGTCTAGCGTAAACATCGACTATGCAGGCCCGTTCTTGGGTAAAATGTTCCTTGTGGTTGTAGACGCGTACTCCAAGTGGATTGAATGGGAGATAACGTGGCTAACACGTCCGCTGCCACTACTGAAAGCCTGCGGGCCATGTCCTGGTGAGCGACAATGGGCCATGTTTTACCAGTGCTGAGTTCAAAGAATTCATGACCCGTAACGGGATCAAAGATGTCACATCTGCCCCGTTTAAACCAGTGTCTAATGATCAGGCAGAGAAAGCAGTTCAAAGCATCAAGCAAGGTTTGAAGAGAGTAACTGAACTACTGGGATCCCACCTGCTGAACTGCTTATGAAAAGAGCACGTAAGACAAGGCTCTCGTTAGTTCACCCTGATCTACATGAATAGGTAGAGAGCAGGCAGCTTCAACAAAGTGCATACCATGATAGCGCAATGATCCTGTCTTTGTATTAAATTATGGACAAGGTCCCAAGTGGCTTCCCAGCACTGTCGTGGCCAAAGAGGGGAGCAGGGTGTTTCGGGTCAAACTTTCAAATGGACTAAGTCACCGGAAACACTTGGACCAAATCAAACTCCGATTCACGGACTACGCTGAGCAACCCACCTTGGACCCTACCATTTTTGATTCCCCAACACACATACTAGTGGCAACCGACACCATGGTTGACCACGAAGCAGAACCCATCATCCATAGCAGCTCTGCAGGGCCCAACACACCAGGCAGCCCAGCAAGGCCAGCTGCACAGCAGCCCAGCGAGGGCCCAACAAATGATTCAACAACACCAGTTTTCACACCGAGACGATCAACCAGGGCAAGAAGGGCCCCAGATCGACTCACATTTTAAATAGTTACACTATTGACTTTTGGGGGGGGAGAAAGTGTTGTTATATATGTGGACTTGAATTTACTCTGTACAGCCACCAGAGAGCCCATCCCTTGGAGTCCCAAGGGATCCCATAATCCCTTGGGCGTACAAGTATTTAAGGAGGCTTCACAGATTGGAGATGCACTCTGGAGACCTGCAATAAAAGACTACGGTCACACTTTACTTTGAGCTCAGTGTTCAGTCTGACTCTTTCTCCATACACAACAGTCTATGTTACAATACCTACTTGCAGTAAGTAAAGCATTCCATGTTCTAAAATCCTTCAAAAAAATGTCTTCCAGTTCCCCTTTCTTCTAATGATAACCCTGGGTCCATAGCCATTTATCTCCCTTTTAAAAGGGAACATTTTATAATTGGTGCAAAACTAATATTCTACTCAGGCAATGCAAAATTAATACTTTACTCAGGCAATGAAGTTTCCACAGGCATCTACTACAATCCCACACTGACTTGGATTATGCTTCCCATTCCACTTCCCATAAAGATGATCGCTTTCTCCCAGTTTCTTATCACATTTGCTTTGATGATTGCACTTTATGCACCACAACTTCCAAAACCTCATTTCTCCTCCACCGAGCTTTTTCTGGACAGTCGTTAGCTAGCTCCTCAATGGGGACTTCCAAATTTTCCCCGTGTCTCCTCTCACCTTCTCGCAACGACAAAAAGTCCCCCATTTCCTCACATACAACCCCATCAGCCTTGTACTTAGCAGATCACTTCCTGCCACCGACAGCATGATCCCATTACCAATCAGGTTTTCCCCTCACTATTTTCCAGAGGGACCATTTCTCGGGTGTCTTTGTTGAATATTCCACCACCCCAACTTCCAGTGTCTGTCCCTTGTACTTTCCTGTGCAACTACAGGAGGTGCAACATCTATCCATTCACCTCTTCCCACACAACTTCTGCAGCTTTTTTGTGAGGAGACAGCAGTTTATAATTTACGACTTCTAGAATACTGTATTAGTTGTTCACGGTACAGTCTCCTCTACACTGGGAAGACCAAATGCAGCTTGAGCGGCCACTCTGTTGAACACGTCAATTCTAGCCACAAGTGTAATCCTGACCTCCTAGTGGCTCACTACTTGAACTCCTCTCATTCCCCTCCTGCCATTTCTATCTTTGGCCTCCAAAACTGTCTGCCCAAGTTCAACACAAGCTTCGGGAACCGCACTGAATATTCTTCTGGACACTTTGCAGACCTCTGGTGCGAAAAGAGATTTTAGTAACTTTAACCCTTAGTTATATTCCTCCTTCCATTTTCATTTTTGAAGTGCTGAGAATGAGGGGTAGATGCATGAGGATTTGGAGGAGGGGCGGGGGGGGAATGGGTCTATGTTTTTGGGTGTGGTCACCTTCGTCATAAATCTGCTCCAGTGGGGCTTTCCAACCTCCTGTGCGTTGTTCCTCTCCCTCTGTCCCCTGCATTTTTTTAGAACTGGTTGGTTTACTGTGCATTCCAAACATTTACTGATTTCAGATCCCCTGCATTTTTTTTCCTCCATCTCTTGATTTTTCTCATGCGTGAACTTTTCCAAAGCACTTCATCATCTTAACTATTTACACATGGTTTTATTCATTGACGCTCCTTAAAACCTACCTCTGAACAAACTTTTGGGCACCTGCGCTAGTTTCTACTTCTGCAGCTCGGTGTGAAATTTTTTATCTCACTACATTAAAGGTACTACATAAATACAAGTTGTTGTTGTTGTTGAATTACCTTACTAAGGGAATCTTTTATCCTGCCCAAGGTCCCACTTTATAATTAAACAGTTTGCAAGTTGTTCCACCCTTTAATTTGCTCTCTAATTACAGAATCAGTTACCTTTCCCCTCCCTTTCGACCCCCTCTTTGCTCCCCTCCTGTCCCCCGCTTCCACTCTATGAATGGATTTGATTGTGTGTCAGTTTTCAATTCTGCAAAAAAAGTCTTAAACTGGAAATGTTAACCTGTCTTTTCTCTTTAAACGTAGACCTGCATTTCCTGTTTTTGTTTCAGTTTTTTCAGGTTTTATTTCGTTGTCCTTCACACAGATCTCCAGCTTACTCGAAGCCCTTAAAATATCTTAACATCTAAAAAAAACTCCCAACTCCAAATCTTCTGGCTTTACAGAACAGCAGTCTACCAAAACAGCCATTATACAAATGACTGGCAATCTGTTCTTCCCTGGACGAATTTGCTCGAGTTGATGTTTTAGACCTCAACAAATCCTTTGCTACAAATCATAGAAATGTGTATACAGGTGCAGCGTCGAGAATCCGGAACCCTTGGGATCGAGGCTGTTCCGGATTCCGGGCTTTCGATCGTCTTTCTGACGTCAAGTTCGGGTATTTCGGATTTCGGTACATCAGAAAGTAGGGGGGGGTAGGGGGGGGGGGTAGGGGGGGGGGGTCCACCCGAGGAGCTGTTCGTGCGGAGCTCCACCGTGGAGCTGGTGTTTGGGTAGGCCGGCGAGGAGGCCCCGAGGTAAGGACAGCAGCGGCCAGGTAAGGGCAACGGCGGCAAGAGGGGTGAGGCGAGCGGTGGCGAGGCGAGGCGAGGCGAGGCCTGAGGTCAGGCAGCGGCGGGGCCCCAAGTTGGCAGGTCCGGATTCCGGAACGTTTAACGGAGTTCAGACGACCCTGCCACCGATCGGATTTTTGACCGTGCACCTGTTGTAAGAAAGGAATGGGCTACTATGTTCCTGAGCAACTCTCACTCTGCTTTTCAATACACTGTTTTTTTTCTCCGCCCCATTCCATACAGTAGTTCCCAGCTGAGAGCTGCACGGACAACCAGCTCCCAAGCCTCTTGATCCAGCCACTAGGAAATGTACAATTACCCACATGATTTACACTTGCCAAATACCACTCAGTTTGATTTTAAAATGCGACCTAGTTTGACATACGTCTCTTCAGAATGTCAAAACAGCTCCATACATTTGAATGAGTTTTCAATCCATCATTTTTGCCAATCATGAAGGCCACTCCAAACAGTTCCAGTAATATTAACATGCTGCATATGATGCGCCTCAATGTTTTATGGCATAAAGTGTGCACACTTTTGGATAATATATTTGAATTTGTGTACCTTTCCAAGAGAAGTAAATTTACAATATTAAGTTGTTGCTGAAAACGTCATACAGATGCTCTGAATTTGCTCATTATGGGCTCAATTTTCCCGAAAGCTGTTTTTTGGCCTCCTCGAAGAGTTATGCCCGCTTTTTTGGGGCCCAAGTATGCCCAAAAAAACCATCCAAATTTCCGTGTTTTAATTCTTCATTTTGGCGCTGCCTAGCCTGTTGTTAGGGGTGGAGACTTGATCTGTGCCGAAAAAGTCGGGTTGCCACAGTAACCAGGGACACAATGCAGGCTGAGGCTGGAAAGTGAAACATACAGCCAGCTCACAGCAACCTGCACAAGCACATTACAGCAACTTACCAAGCACATTAAACTTTGCAGAAACTTACCTCCATTAAATTATTAAAGTCTCTCCTCCACCCCCCCCCCCCCCCCCCCACACAGCCCTCCCGGTCCCCGTTCCTATTCCAGGCCGAATGGCCTCCGGGTCCCAGTGTCCGCACCTATCCCTGGCCAAATGGCCTCCCTGCACCTATCCCTGGCCGAATGGCCTCATTCCTCCCCGTCCCCGCTCCTAACTATGCGCGAAAGGCTACACCACCCCCACCCCTCTCTCTCATTTACCTCCTGCTGTTGTTGTCTGGGCATCTGCTGCGCCGATTTCCTTAACTCACCAGAAGGTTTTTTCTACAGAGGCCACATACGCCGGCCGAAGAAGAATTGGAGTAAATCAGAGCTGGCTAAACTTGTCTAACTGGCCAGATTGGTGCAGGTGGCAGGTTACGCCCCCTATGACTCAAAAAAAAACGAACCTAAAAAAAATCGTCACTAACAAACATTGATTGGGGAAACTTGCATTTAAAAAAAAACTTAGGCCAAAAAAAGCAGCGCCGACAAAAAAAAACGGCACAAATCACTGGGGAAAATTGAGGCCAGAATAACTAGTAAAAATCAAATGCATTTTGATGAAATGTCACTGAGCTCAAAAAACGCATTTATTATATAAAAGTTACATTTCATCTTGTGCTTTGGTATCACCCCTGCTAATTTGTATTCAATTGGCTGAAATTTCATATTCATAGAACAGTTAGAAATCAGCATCTAACCAGTAATTTAAAAAAAAGCTCGTCAAAAAAGAATCTGTCAGTTCAAGAAGAAGGTGAACCAATGAAACTGCCCAAATACCTTTTGCAAATCTTTTTGGCTACCTTCTTGGTGTCTCTAAGTGCAGAATTCTGTTGGCTCAATATCTCCTTCAAGTTTGTAGATCCAACATTCCCACTATCATCCCCCGCACCCCCCACCGGACACACACACATTTTAAACCGTGCTTTGAACCAAAATCTGTCACATCGGTTTCTCTAAATGAGGTTTACGTTTGCTTGCAAGCAGTCCCATATACATAAGGTGGATAATTGAATATATTTCGAAGTGAATAATAAACTAAATTATACCATTTATTCTATAATGTGGATGATACCACTCTCCAATTTGGTACTTGCATAAAATCTACTCCGGAGCTAACTCGTTGTTTAACTAGGTATTGATTTGGTACATAAAAACTGTCCACAGTTTCTTAACTAGCTGATGATAAATTCAGCCAGGCTATACACAGAGTATTAGACAAGACTTTGGACAGGCCGTTTCCCATAACCATTACGTACTTTTTCTCATCGATTAACATACAGCAGCAAATTATTCCATTATTATTCAGATTTGTTCTTGTTTTACAGTGAGCAATTACACTCACTAATCTCAAAGAATTATTTCAGAAACATATTATTGCACTTTTTGTAGTTCAAAATAGCTTCTTTAGGAATGCTGAAAAGATGGGCATCATGTATTTTTCCAACATATAATTTATAATGGCTTTCTCCAAAATGAGGAGGCCTTTTGGGGTTGTTTTAAGCTCTGACCTTTAACTACTCTACTCAGATACATGACATAAATTATTTGGTTGTATTCCAGTGTTTCTGACCTACTTTATACATCCACCTTTTTTCGTAAATGACTAAGCAAGTTCTATTTCAATGCAATGGGGTATGGTTTGCATTCATCAGCGTTCCGACTAAGCTGCCACTACACGTACAATGACACATTTCTTTCTTGGGTGATTTAGAAACACTAACCTATACTTAAAAAAGCAAAATGCTGCAAATCTAGAAAAGAAACACTGATGCTGGTAAGGGAACGTCTGTGGAAAGAGGAAGGTAGGATTAGCATTTAGGTTAATGACTTTTTATCAGATGTGGAAGAAGTTACAGATGAACAGCTTATAAAGGAGGAACTGAGGGCGAATGAAGAAAGAAAGAGATCTATAATGAGGTGGGAAGCAGTAGATGATTAAATAACTGAAGTCATGATGGTGCAAGGCAAAAGGTATTGTGACATATCTATCTTTTCGAACACTCTCCGGTTCTGACGAAGGGTCGTTGACCCAAAACGTTAACTCTGCTTTCTCTCCACAGATGCTGCCTGACCTGCTGAGATTTCCAGCATTTTCTGTTTTTATTCCAGATTCCAGCATCTGCAGTATTTTGCTTTTGTACACTATCTCTATCTAGCTATCTCTCGAAATACACACTTGTATACATGCAAAAGCAAAACACTGCGAATGCTAGAAATCTGAAGGTTATCGACCCGAAATGTTTCTCTCTCCACAAATGCTGCCTGACCTGCTGAGTATTTCCAGCATTTTCTGTTTTATTACATATATACATACATATATAAGGCAAAGTGGCTGAGTACTTAGACATTTGAACTGATTAGAGAGTGAACATGGATTTTTAAAGGGTAGGTCATTTGCACGGATCACGAAAATGTAGTAGTCAGGTACAAAAAAAAATCAAAAAAGTTAATGGAATGTCAGCCTCTATAATTAGAGCTAGAATATAAAAAGGGGAGGACATTTTGTTAGCGCTATACAAAGCCCTGGTTAGACCACATTGGGAGCAATGTTCCTTCATTTTTGGGGGGTCGCGTGGCTCCTGTAATGGATTGCGCATCCCGTTCAAAATTCCCCGCATGCACTTTTTTTCCATTTAAAATCAGGTGAGCCGGTTGTGTGGGAGCTCCAGTGCAAGGGAACATTGATCTGAAGTAACTGTGTACAGTTCTGGATACTGCACCTCAGAAAGCGTGCAATGCAGCTTCACCAGATTGTTATCAAGGCTCCAAGAGTTACATTATGAGGAGAAATTACATAAAATAGGCTTATATTCCCTGCAATATAGAAGGTTAACTGGCGATTTCATTGAGGTTCTTTAGGATTTTGAAAGGAATTGACGGGGGAAGATAGAGAAACCTTTTCCGCTGGTGGGGGAGTCGAGCACAAGGGGACATACCATAAAAATGAGATTCCAACCATTCAGGAGAGAAGTTAGGACCACTTCTTCATGCAAAGGGTGGAAGAAGTGTGGAACTCTCTCACAAAAAGCAATAGATGCTAGATCAACTAATCATTTTTAAATCGGAGATCGATAGATTTGGCTAGACAAGGGTATAAGAGGGTATGGAGCCAAGGTGGATGCTAAGATTCAGATCAGCAATGACCTCACAGAATTGGCCAGAGAGACTCGCGGGACCGAATGGTCTACTCGCGTTTATTTTCCTAATGAGAGCAACTAGAGAAATGAAAGATATGGCCAGAGCATGTGTGAATGGTTACAACAGAATAGGAGAGGGTGTGAGAAGCATGGAAAATCTGGCAACGGCTCCGATCCACCAGGACATTGGCAGAAGAAAAACCCAAGTAGACACCAGGGGTGCAGACCGGCCCACCGGCCGTATACTGCTGTGGGATCCCCATCCCAAGCAACAGCCCACACCTCCCCCATTCCCAGGAGCTGTGTGTGCCCATCCCATAATACCAGTGCCTGCTGTCCAAGAGAAAATGGGAGCTGTGGTTAAGGTCTGAAGTTGTTAAAGTCAATGTTAAGGTCAGAGGCCTGTAAAGTGCCCAGTAACCTATACTAACCATGATCTGCACCAAAATGCCTGAGGTGTAACATGTCTACAGTACTGTTATTTACATTTTTGTCAGAAGATATGTTAAACTATAAAAAAGGTAAAATAATGAATGAAAATGTAAAGAAGAGATATTGATTTGGGCAAACATATAATGGCCCATAATCTGTGGCCCCTACGGGCCCATAAGGGCCACGCAAGTTCCCAGTTTTCACGTGCAAAGCGCATGCACGAAAACCCAGACCTTGCAATCCGTCAAGAATCCCCGGGAAAAGGGTATTCATGGGTGGAGAGTTGGGCTATTTGCCCAACCTCTGCCACGTGAATGCCCATGAAATTCTTATGCCTGGTAAAAGCAGGTGGCGTAAGGCTGCTTTTACCAATGTAAGAATTTAACATGAACATAAAAAAAAAATGTCAATCATTTATACATTAAAAAAAGCCTGTGCAACAAGCTAAGGTTATTTTTAGCCCATTTAAACTTATTTTTCAAAAAAAAATTAATTTGTTTTAAATATTTAATTAAATGGCATTTAATTAATTTTAAATATTTTTATAAAAAATGATTTGAAGTGTAGATGTATTTTTGGGGTATTCCCATTCATGCTGATGAGGATTCCATACATACAGAATCCCCAGAAACATGAATGGGGTTCCCTTCTGTCATTCGATAGGCCAGCCCACGTGATCCCAGGGGCACTTGTGAACCTCCTTCGTCTCTGGGATACATGGGCCTTTACCCGTGGGTACCCGAAGAGGCCCAGGACCACGATTCTCCGTACCTCTCGGACCACCAGTAATGCGGGCTTTTTATTTACAGTTCGGAGACATTTCCAGGTGGGAAACCTCCAAGCGCAAATTCAGGGCCCTTATTTTCCGATGAATTATGTAAATTCAAGTTGACTTTCCTCACCTGCAAAACTAAGTTAAGTTTCAGACTGGTACCAATTAAAATAAGAGTGACTCCTGCCAACGAACATAACGGTCAGGTTCCAAATTTAAAAAATAATGGTCGCCACAACAGACGGAGGATCCGAGAAGTACTGAAGCACATCACTAATAACGTTTCATTAAGGTTACTGTGGTCAGATTAATTTAACTTTAGTAACATTAATGTTACTATAGTTTGATTAATGTTACCAGGTTGGGCTAATGTTACCAGGTTGGGTTAATGTTACTGGTGATTTTTCCAGCTTAAGAACCACTGTCTCGAAGGACAAACACCAACTTTTAAAAATAAACTCTCAACCATTAATTTTAAATAAAATTTGAACTAACAGAAGTCGCTAAATCCGCTTATTTATTCCTCATTTTGGGAAGTCCGGCGACAACAAAAAAAACCACTGGAACTATGCATGTGCAACTACTTCCGATTCGATGGCAGCAGTTGGCCCTTAAAATAAATGTAAAAATAAATCAATCAGCAGAAATTTAAATATTCATTATAGTGGAAGTGTATTGTATTAACTTGTCACATTATCCTAAATGTCACAATATATAAATTTATAAAGTGTCTCCGTTGTCCCTTATTACTAGGTTTTACTTTAAATTGGCTGTTAAAGGCAAAGAGGGAATGTATATTCTGTGCAAGAATCTTCCTAATGTGACATCATGAATTTCTGCTTCAGGTGATTATGTGAATGGAAGCAGTAGACTTTTGGATTTTAATTTTTTTTTTAAATTCACCAATTCGTCACGATGGAAATTTAACTTCTAAGTAATAAATTGCTTATGACTCCATTATGAGCATAAAGCCAAAGAGCTTCTTCTCATTAACAAGGTGTTATATAACTCCCAAAGACAGTACAGTGCGAAGCAAACCTGTTACAATGCTATTCAGAAGGTTATATAAAGATGTCTACTTAAAAAAAAAAATGTTCAATTAGAACGCAAAGTAATTTAAATGTTGAGCAGTTTAATCCCCCCTTCCCTTAGAGAAGGGTGGGGCAGAGAAGAAGTGCAATTCAAAACTCACTGAAGAATGCTTCATGGATTTTGTTGAGAATTGTCCAATGGAGATTTCCAAACCAGAAGCTAAGATTTTTCCATTTTGAAATACTTGTATAAAGTAAGTTTCAAGTCTCAGTTCTACCCCAAGGCTTTACGGTCAGTGTTTGAAATGTATGCAGGGTGGGCAATATACAGTTTTACAGGTTGTGTATATACACAGATTTTATTTTCTAGTCTTACAGTTGATGTTTTCTTAGTATTACAGGAATCTGTTGCAATTTTTCCTGCATTTTAAAATAAGAAACATGGATAGTTCATACAGAAAACTCAAGCAGAGGACATCTAAATCTGTTGGAGCGAGATCCTTGAACATCCCAGATATTAGAGATGCATCAATAAAGCTACAGCACGTGTAGCCAGAGTTACCAACCCACAATGTAAGCAATGCATCCCCTATTGAGTCCGCTTGCTGCATAAAGAGCTAAAATAAATGATCATACAAACATACAAAAATAACAGGCAGGAAAAGACCATTGAGTCCATTAAACCTGTTATGAAGCATTAGCAGCAAGATTAGATACCCCCTACCCACTAGAACCATACAATCTTCTGGGAGGGGAAAACATCACACAACACACAACCACAACTGGTCTTCGCCAATCAAATTGAAATAATCTGCCAATATGAACATAATCTTACACTTTAGCTATGTCATTTACCTAAATCAAATCATCCTGAAGTCTAAGCATCTCTGAAGTGACTAGACCAAGCTTTTTAAGCCTGAGTAACTGTTATATTGTCATTACAACATTACAAACACACAGGCTATAAGATGACTGATAACTTTCGGAAACCTGTCAGGTGACTCCCTCTTTATTGTTGTAAACAGCAATGGCACAGTTGTCCACTGGGTGGAGCGATATATATTACACTTCTCCCTTCTTAATGAAAAAGTAATTATAACAATCATCATACATAACTTGCATGGTTATACATAACATGGAGAAGGACTTATTTTGCTATTTTTACAAATCAAGCTTATCCACTTGTTTTCTGTTTCGAAGAGGATATCTTTGCTCTCAAACAGAACATTGCAAACATGGTGTCAAACTTGAACTCATTCAAGGCTGATCCTGAGGAAAGTTTTCCTCCAAGGGATGCCCTTGATTTGCATTTGAACTCTTTACAACTTCAGACTATTTGTCTGCCTGACTCGGACTTAAATTCTGACTTTCTCTTAGACTTGTTTCCAGTACATTTGACGTAGGATATGCTACTAGTACTTTACATGTATCAAAACTATCTGATGAGTCAGAAATAATTGAATCATTCCAACCTCCAACTCTTTCCACGTCTGTCGGTAAAATATCAATATGAACAAACCTAACCTGTCCATGACCAAACACCTTGACCAAATATGTGTGAGGACCACATATCTTCACCACTCTTCCTGATAACCACTTTTAACTATTTATGGTTATGGTTCTTCACTCTCACTTGCCGATTTAATTTCATACTTCTCTCTTTTACTCTACCTCTATCATGATTCTCTTTGTCTTAATTGTTTCTCTTCTACAGACTGTGCCAAGTTTGATTTTAACAAGAAGAATCTGGTTCGTGGCTGTTGTTTGAGAAACAACTCTGCTGATGTTCTACCAGTAGTTGTATAAGGATTATTACGATACGTAATTAGAAAATGAGTCAATTTGTGGTCAATTTCTTTGGATTTGGGTCCAACATCTTTGATGAGGGCACGTTTTACAATTTATACTGTGCGCTCTGCTGCGCCATTTGAAGCAGGGTAGTACGGTGGAACCTTGATATGTTTCACACCATTTTTGCTCGTGAACTGTAAATTCTTCTGAACAAAATTGTGGTCCATTAACAGAAACAATTTCTTCCGAGAGGCCAAATAAAGAAAATAATCTTCGCAAAATGTCTAATATTTTACTACTTGTTATTTTCCGCATTGGAAACACATTTCAAATGACTATCAATAACAAAGAACAATTGTTGTCCTTCAAGCTCAGCAAAATCAATATGTACCCTTTGCCACACCCTGGGAAGCCATAATCCAACGCTGTAATGGTACTGATGGTGGTTTTGTGCTTACCCATTGATATGTCGTACACTGACTGACGATGTACTCTATGGGCTAGATTTTCCACTTTTGTGCTTATCGCCCAAAAATGGGCGATATTTCCGGCGAGGGCGGTAAAAAAGGGTTTTCAGATCGCCAGCTTCTTGCCCATTCTCTCAGCACCTAGTCTCCATTTTTGAAAATGGGTGTTACCGCGAGCGATATGAAATGGGCGGTAGCGTTAAAATGTTTTGACCTTCTGCTGTCCTTAGCAACATGGCAACACTCGATTCCCATGATTCAGGAGGTCAAGGGTCATCATGACATGCACAGAAGAGGAGACAGAACGAGAGGGAGGAGAGAGGGACTGAAGGTGTTTGGCTGTTGTGAGAGGAACGAGAGAGATTCACCAGCAGCAAAAAGCCTACTAAGCACCAAGAACATAGTTGGCACCGAGTTTTTGTCCAACAAATAAGATATAACAAGGAAGGGATGGTGGAGGCCCTGGAGCTGGTAGCCATGAACACTGGTGGCAGAGGGCTCCCGGTGGTCCCGGAGCGCTGCACTGCACCCCAAGGTGTTGCACCCCCGTTGCCAACCACACGAGAGTCAGCAGCAACATCTTGCTTCTGGCTCGGAGCACGTTCCCACCTCGGGACCATCCTCTCTAGTATCTGTCCAAGCAGTGGTTCGGCCGTCATCCTCGCACCCCCCCCTCCGCCAATGAAGCATTGCCTGAGGAGCTCCTCGGCCAGGCAGCTTGGAGCAAGATGGGGAAGGGGTAGAGGAGGGGGGGGAAGGTTTGTTTTTTTACAGAAATACTGATGATTTCAGACGAATGTTAAATAAAAAAACATTTAAACTGAACAAAACCTTGTTGCGCATTGGCTCAGATAGCTGCACCATTACACGCTGGTGATTCCTTATCAAAAGATAAAATGACACTTAACTTCAATCAATTTAAACTGTAACTGTCACCAAGGTGATGCCCATCATTGATGTATAACCTGCACATCCAGCATTGTGTAAGCCTTGTAAATAACACCAACGTTCTTTCAGGCAAAGCAATCATTGATGAGCTCCTGATATAAGGCTCTTACAGCTATCATGCCACCATGGGCTCTTTCATACACTCTACAGGGGGCGGGGGCATGGCTTCAGCATCAGCCTGATTGTCTGGGCTGACGTCAGCGTCCGCCTCCTCGTCCTCGCTCTAGTGTGGTGGAATGTCAGACTCATCAGGCAATTCTTGTCCCCTCCTGATAGCCAAGTTGTGCAGCATGGAGCACACCACTATGAATTGAGCTACCTGCTCAGGGTGGTATTGGAGCTCGCCCCCCCAAGTGGTCCAGGCATCTATAATGCTGCTTAAGCACTCCAATGGTTTTCTCCACGATATTGCGAGTGGCTCTGTGACTCTCGTTGTATCGCCTCTTGGCTTTGGTGTGGGTGTCACACAGGGGGGGTCATCAGCCAGGTGGCGATCAGCCAGGTGGCGAGGCCATATTCTGTGTCACCAAGCATCCAGCATTGACCTTGTGGCTTATTGTTCAAGAAGTCAGATACAATACTCTCTCACAGGATGTGAGCATCATGGATGCTGGCCGGAAATTGAGCATTCACTGCCAGTATAATTTGCTGGTGGGCGACAACCAGTTGAACATTCAGGGAATGGAATCCCTTGCAGTTCCTGAAAATCTCAACATCCTGAAAAGTTGCCCGCATCGTAATGTGCGTACAGTCTATTGCTCCCTGCACCTTGGGGAAGTTTGCAATTCTGGAGAATCCTAGAGCCCTCTCACTCTGTGCCTCCCTGGTCATAGGGAAGCTAACCAAGTCCTTCCTGCGTGCGTACAGGGCTTCAGTGACCTGTCTAATGCAGCGATGTGTGGCATGCTGAGAAAGTCCGCAAATGTCGCCAGCTGTGGCCTGAGAAGAATCTGAGGCGGAGAACGAAAGTGCCGTTGTGACTTTGACCTCGATGGACAGTGCAGTACGAATGGCATCGGCAGGCTGCAGATCTCCCCTCACCAGCTAGCATACCTCAGTGATAACCTCTTTGTGGAAGCGCAGTCTCCGAAGACAGGTGGTGTTGGGCAAGTCGGGGTAAGAATGCTTCTCCCTGTACTTGCGGGCAGTGTAATGTCTGGTCTCCTCATTAGTCTGCCACATCTTACATTGGGCACATAATTCTGTGGCGATCTCGAGTCTGCTGCATGTAATTGGTCACCATGAGAGGGTGAGAAAGGACAGGTCCCATTGCATTAGCTATCTGTTTTCCACCGATTGGTCAAACGAGGAATGTCCCGACGAAGATACCTATTCAATTCCAATCAATCACAGTATGGTCAAGATGTTTGGAGAGATGTTCACATTAACTCCAACAACCTCCAGAGTACATCCAAACTCCTCAGAGATTGAAGCACAGCAGCCTTTTAAAGGATGCGACATGTGATGTAGAACATGGCGTCCATTACGTGATTGGAACTAACCTGAACTACTTTTTCTGGGCGTTTTTTGGGCAAGCGATATTGTGGGTAGTGTGTGGAAGGTGGTGAAAGTGACGCTGGGCGATCTCATGGCCGCTAGTTTTGGTAAATATACTCTATGTCAAAAAAAAGTGGGCGGGGGTATTATTGAATCTCAGTGTTAAATCAGTACGGAAATTAACGCTGGCCGATATTATGGCCGTTGATTTTGTCCATTCTGAAGATTCCGCCCAAAGAAAGTGGGCAGGCGGTAATGTTGTTTTCCGGCGATAAGCCCATTGGGAAAGTAACGTTTGGCGATAAATTTCCGAGAAATGCCCGTCAGTTTCCATTTTGTGGCTAAATGGGCGATATACGTCATTTCAGTGGTAAAATGGGTGTTAAGTGGACATTAAGCATGCAAAAAAAGGGGAGGTTCTAGCCCCCCATATCTTTATCTAGACCTGGCCACCATAAGTAACTGCGTGCAAAACTCTTGGTCAAGCATATTCCCAGGTGCTAGTCATGACGATCTCCTAATAAGTTTGGGCCTGAATTCATTTGGTATAACCACTCTTGCACCCGACATGATACAATCTTTATCGACTGATAATTCATTCCTATGAATGAAGAATGGATGAATATCTTTGTCTGTTACCTGGTTTGGCCAGCCATTTGCGATGTAATCATACACCTTTGACATAACTGGGTCACATTTGATTGCCCTACCAATCTCTTCAGCTGTGACCAGCAGTTCATCAATGTATGAAAAAAATAGAACACTTCTTCCCTATCGGATGTAACTTGTGACAGGGAAGGCAATCTAGACATAGCATCAGCATTACTGTGATCAGCTGATCATCTGTATTCAATATCATATGTATATGCTGACAAAATCAAGGCTCATCTCTGTATTCAGGCTGCAGCTAATGTTGGAACTGTTGGGACTTTGAATGGAGGATTGCTATCAGGGGCTTATGGTCCGTAACAATGGTAAACTTACAACCATACAAGTATTTGTGGAAATTCTTGACCCCAAAAGCTTCCCTTTTGCATAATTACGCTCCCTGGCACAGAGTGCATGAAGCAAAAGCAATTGGTCTCTCCACCCAACTATGTAATACATGAGAGATCACTGTCCCAACTCCATACAGAAAGGAGTCACATGCTAGCTTGATCTCCTTAGATATGTCATAGTGAACTAACGTGGTGCTCTCTACCATTGGACTCCTTGAATGCTGTGTCACATTCTTCTGACCACTTCCAATGGGATCTGTTTTTTTAAAAAATAGTTTTCAGTGGATGTAACACTGTAGCTAAATTTGGTAGGAACTTCCCAAAAGGTGGTCAAATGACCTAAAAATGATCAAACTTCAATGACATTCTTGGGAGTGGGGGCATTTTTGATCGCATCCATCTTTGCCGACTCTGTACCTTAAGTACGCCACCGAGTTTTGAAATAACTCACTTGCGAGCAGACACTTGTGCTGTGTGTTTCTCTAGCCGTTTGAGGACTTCATTCAATATGTTATTATGAATTTGCCTATTTGGTGCTGAAATTAGTATGTCATCTAAATAACATACTACCCTTTCAATACCTTGTAAAATCTGGTTCATTACCCCTTGAAATATGGCGGGGGCGGAAGACACTCCAAATGGTAGCCTATTAAATGGATATAGGCCTAGATGGATATTTATAGTCAAGCATGACTTGGACTCCTCATCTAGTTCAAGCTGTAAGTAGGCATTTGTAAGATCCATCTTTGAGCAGATCTGACCACCTGTCAGTGTTGTGAACAAATCTTCTACATTTGGCAATGTATTGGGGAGATTGCCCTCTAGAACCTGGTTTATGGTTACCTTATAATCACCACACAACCTTACCTTACCATCGGACTTAGGTACAACAACAATGGGTGTAGCCTAATTACATAGATCTATCTTAGAAATAATGTTCTCAGTCTCTAGTCTTTTGAGATCTTGCTCAACTTTCTCCTCGAGTGCATATGGTACGGAACATGGCTTGCAGTAAACCGATCTAGCGTTTTTCTGAACTTTGACACTCGCCTTGAAGCCTTGGATCGGACTGCCCGTTTCATAGAACACTTTCGGATACTTCTTGATGACATCATCCTTTGACACAAATCTCGTTTCAACACAAAAAATCTCACTCCAATCCATCTTCAGTGATCCCAACAAATTTCTTCCTAGTAAGGCAGACTTGTCTCCTGCCACTACTAAGAGAGGCAAGCTCTGAATTGATCCTTGTATTTCACCGGTACAGTGATACGACCTACCACAGCAATGTTCTTTCCCAAGTAGCCTCATAGCTCTATCTTGGATTTCTCCAATGGGAAATCACCCAATTTGTTGAGGTATAGCGATTCTGGTACTACACTCACGGATGTACCAGTGTCGATTTCCATGGGTATCTTGGTTCCTGCAACATCTACGTGGATGATGATACTTTTCGAATCACTATTCATTACCCTCATACTCCTAATGATGTGTAGCTCTAAAACCTCATCATCCTGTTGTTTTTCTTCCATGCTATGTAGTCTCTGGGGATTTCTACTCATAGCTTTGAAAGCTGGTTTACCCTTCAGTCAGCATGCCTTCGCAAGATGCCCAGTTTTCCTGCAGAAGAAATGCTCTGCCTTCACATATGGACAACTTTGAGCAATGTGTTGTCCCAGGCATCAATAGCACGACTTCAATGCTGTTACCTTGGACAGTTGCTGAGACCTTGGGGCCCAACTGCCTTTTACTTTTAACCTGCAGGCGATTCACCTCGGTTGTCTGACGAGTGGAAATGGTACGAAATTCTCGGGAATATTGGTTGGCCACGTCCACTGACATAGCTGCCTGACAAGCTAAATCAAAAGTCAAGTTAGGAGTTGTCAATAACTTTCTTCTGATCGCATCATTTTTCATCCCACAAACAAAGCGTTCACGCAATGCTCGGTCCTGAAAGTTTCTGAAATTACAGTGAAGAGACAGCTTTTTCAATGCTACAATGTACTCACTGATATTTTCATCAGTTAACCGATCTCTTGTTCTGAAATATTAACTTTCAGCAATTTCCAGGGGCTCAGAACTGTCGTGCTGAGAATCTGCTTAAGAGTTGTGTCCTTTGTCTTGACAGGCACAAGCACATTTTTCAGATTTTCATACACCTTGGGCCCTGCTTCAGTTAAGAAAATAGTCTGTTGTCTTTCCAACACCACCCAGTTATGGTTTTCATCCTTGGGGAGTTCGATGATATTATTTGTGGTGAAAAACATTTCTAACCGCTCCACATGCGCTCCGAAACTTTCACGATTGCGTTGAAACTCCCATAGCGCAGCCATCTGGACTCTGGCAGTTCAGCCAAGTGTGCTTATAATTTATCTTGGATTTTTAGCTGTTAATCAAAACAGAGAAGCTCTCAAAGTCTCGGTCAGATGGCTGAACCATGTACCACAAAAATTTCAGCTTTGTTATCCGATTATCCCATCCTTGTCGCCAAATGTTATATTCTTAGTACAACATTACAAACACACAAGCTATAAGATGGCTGATAACTTTAGGAGGCCTGTCAGGTGACTCCCTCTTTATTGTTGTAAACTGTAATGGCACAGTCGTCCTTTGGGTGGAGCAGTAAGTCCCATGGGTGGAGATAAATAGATACATACATATATATATAATATATATATATATATATATATCTATCTCCATCTCTAATATCTCATATACATAATTATATATGTGTGTGATCACACACACACACACATACACACACACATATATATATATATATATATATACATATATACACCTGGAAGAATGACCGTGTTTTTTTTAAATAAAGTGTTTTAACCGCCAGGTCGGAGGAGGTCAACTCCTGATCAATATTCAGCTCTATATCCTTTTCGTTTTAAGCGGCCAGGATGTTGGTCATAATGGGGGTGGAAGTGCGATGGTAAGTGCTGTTGAGGGGAAGTGCAGGCAGGATGAATTCTCCACCGCTGTCACTCAGTAGCTGGGTGGTGATTAAATCATTGCACGTCTGCGTCACCACTTCTCTCCCCTTAACTTAAAAGGGGAGAGTAGCAGCGATTATTTAGGATCAGCCACTGGGCCACCAGGGAGGGTTTCGGTCGGGCCAGCGGCCTGGCACCCTAGAGGGGATGCCAGGCTGCCAGCCGAACCTGAGGGCACAATAATCTGGCAAACATGGATGTCGGCCGACAAAAAAAATAAAATGGCGGCCACGGCAGTGGGCCCCTGCCTTTATTGGCCGCCGCACAGCCAGGGCTCACAGAAAAATCTGTTGGGGCACCACTCAGCAGGCATTGGACATTTCGGCCTGAATAGACGGAGGTGGGGGGGGGGGGGGGGGATCCCGGTGGTGCACGCACTGATGATGCACTTATGGCCACTCAGCAGCGGCGGGGAACCGCCAGAAAAACCATCCTGCAGAATTTGGCTGATGGCGGCCATTCGACCAGAACTCGGCAGCCATTGGATTCCACCGCATTCCAGCGGCAACGTGCCTTATCGGAACTCTGAATTTCGGCCCCAATATTCACTAATGTGGTCGAACCAAGGTCTTGTACAAGGACCAAATGGTGTGCTGTGTTTTCTAGCTAATAATTCTGTTAATACAACCTTATTTCCTTTGACTATGTCTTCTCAACATTGGTCATGAATCTGAAGAGAATTACGAACTACAATGCAAGGATCGTTTTCATTCTTAACCGATTTCAGTTCTGTTCCCTGTGAAGTTTAGGTATGCTTGATGTTGGCCCTACCTAAATGCATAGCACTGCACTAAACTAGGTTAAATACTATTTGCCAGAATTTGGTCCATCCTCCTCACACATCCAAGTCTACTTGCATAATTTTCTTCTCCTCCACACTTGTACAAATATGGACTAATTGTGTTGCGTTTAGTACACTTGTGCATAAGAGAACATGTATTCTGATACAATGCACTTTGTGGATCATGGTAATTGTATCTGAAATTGTTTTATGGTGAATTGATTTTTTAATTAGAGGATTACTGCTTATGCAGATTATAAACTTGTACTGACAGCCTTCATCCACAAGTGATTGCACCCAAGTTTTATGTAAGAAGAGATAGCAGTACTTTCCAAAATCGATGCCAATACCAAATATTTAGCACTAATTTGACAACGTGCAACAAAATCAACAAATACCAAAATCTGAGAATTTTAGAACAGTCGTAGGTAGTATAATACATTAAATTTTAAACAGATGGATCTTTAAAAGGCTAAGATGCTAAGACTAAGCCCATGCATGAAAGATGAATTGCAAATTAGCTAAAGGATTGTAAGCGAAGGGTGATTTTAAATGAGGTCGCTTCCCAATGGGGTTCAATTACAAGTGGGGTGTCCCAGGGCTCAGTGTAAGGACTTATTAAAAATATAAAGCAGGTTATTGATATTCACAGAAGATTATGCAGTAGAGTTAGGGTCTTAGAAGAAAATATTACAACCAGATTTAGATAAATTGAGAAAATGGGCCCCAGATTGGCAAAGGTCTTTCACACAGGTAAGTGTGCAGTTATGCACGTGGGAAGAATGTTTAAAGTAAACTAGTAACAACAGCAGTGAACACAGCAATAAAAAAAAAATACCCAAAGCAAGTGTTTTGCCACTGGCACACATCACTGAAATGAAATGTTGCAGAGTAATCCTTTTGAGTGCTGAATGTCTTTTTGTACTTGCACATTTTGTGATCGGCAATTTTACATCTACAGTATAGCATGAGTTTTTCTTTTATTCATTCACGGAATATGAGCATCACCGGCAAGGCAAGCATTTATTGCCCATCCCCAATTGCTCGAGAAAGTGGTGGTGAGCCGCCGCCTTAAATATAACTGAGTGGCTTGCTAGGACATTTCAGAGGGCAGTTAAGAGTCAACCAATGGCTGTGGGTCTGGAGTCACATATAGGCTAGACCGGGTGAGAAGATTTCCTTCTCTAAAGGACATTAGTGAACCAGATGGATTTTTATGACAATCCAATGATTTCATTGTCACCATTACTGATTAGCTTTTTATTCCAGATTTATTTCATTAACTGAATTTAAATTCACCAGCTGCCGTGGTGGGATTTGAGTGCGTGTTGATTAAAGGTGACAGAGAGACAAAGACCTGGTGATCATTAAGCATTCCCTAAAAGTTCAAGTACAATGTTATGAGGCTGTAACCAAAAGAACAAGAGTCTGGGCTGTATTGCCCTGATTATTATTTTTTTTACACAATTAGTTTTACTGCAGAAAGCGTGATATTATTTCTCTTCCTTCGCTGATGGAAGTTAACGTCACAAAAAAATCCACAAAAGTATTTTGGGAATTAAAAGGAAGCACCGTTAAACAGTGATGAGTGGGACTATTGCCACTTTGATGGCAAAGCTTTTGAACTCAAAATGGAACAACGCAAAACACAATAGCATCAGCAAACTGCAGCCAAAGCTGGAACTGAACTTGGGAGGGATGGAGGGAGAAGCAGGAGCTGGAACTGAACTTGGGAGGGATGGAGGGAGAAGCAGGAGCTGGCACTGAACTTAAAATGGTCGACAGACCATACAGGTGCAAAGACTCAGAGATGCACTGAGATATCTCCAAATGCAAACTCAGAGTGTATTTGGAAGGCTGACCCAGAGGGAAAAGGTGATGGTGGGGGGAGGGGAGGAGAACGAGCACAGAATTCAAGCCCCAGACTATAAGCCCAGAGACTCCCACAGCTACCTGGACTACACTTCCTCCCACCCTGCATCCTGTAAGGACTCCATTCCATTCTCCCAGTTTCTCCGCCTCAGTCGCATCTGCTCTGACAACACCACCTTTCACACTAGTGCCTCTGACATGTCTTCCTTTTTCCTCAACAGAGGATTCCCCTCTGCCGTGGTTAACATGGCCCTCGACCTTGTCCATTTCATTTCCCACGCCTCTGCTCTCAACCTTTCCCCTCCCTCTCAGAACCATGACAGGGTTCCCCTTGTCCTCACCTTTCACCCCACCAGCTTCCACATTTAACGGATCATCCTCCGCCATTTCCACCACCTCCAGCGTAATCCCACCACCAATCACATCTTCCCCTCCCCTCTCAGCATTCCGAAGGGACTGCTCCCTCCGTGACACCCTGGTCCATTCCGCAGTCACCCCCAGCACCCCATCCCTTCCCACGGCACCTTCCCCTACAAGCGCAGGAGATGCAACACCTGCCCTTTTACCTCCTCCCTTCCCACTATCCAGAGCCCCAAATACTCCTTCCAGATGAAACAGCGATTTATTTGTACTTCTTTCAATTTAGTATACTGTATTCGCTGTTCACAATGTGGTCTCCACTACATTAGGGAGACTAAGCATCGATTGGGTGACCGCTTTGCAGAGCACCTCCATTCAGTCCGCAAGTGTGACCCTAAGCTTCCGGTCGCCGTCACATTAATTCTGCACTCCACTCTGACCTCTCAGTCCTTGGTCTCCTACACTGTTCCAACAAAGCTCAACACAAGCTCGAGGAACAGCACATCATCTTTCATTTAGGCACTTTACAGTCTTCTGGACTCAACATTGAGTACAAAAAATTCAGAGCGTAGCCGCTGCCAATCTTTGGCTCCCTTGCCCCCGCCCGCCTCCCCTCACAACCCCCCTCCCACCCCCCCGCCTCCCCTCACACCCTCCCCCAAGCCCGTTTCTTTCTTTCTTTTCTTATCCTTGTCTCTAATAGCAGTTGGTCATTATCCCACCACTCACACCCTATCTTGACTAATGTTTTTATAACTCCTGGCATTACCATTTGGAATTTGGGCCATCATCCCTTTTGTCTCTCTGATCTCCCCCATCTTCCAAACTATCACAGACCTTCCCTTTTGTTCTTTCTGCCCCTTCCCCTTCCCCTTTCAGTTCTTGTTAAGAATCTGTTCTTTACGAACTCTCTCCAGTTCTGGTGAAGGGTCATCGACCCAAAATGTTAACTCTGCTTCCTCTCCACAGAAGCTGCCTGACCTGCTGAGATTTCTGACATTTTTTGTTTTTACACCAGGCATCTATTTATAAATTATATTTCTGTGAATGACAGAGAGGGAGAGAAATGAATAAGAACAAACTTGCATAATTTACGTAGCATCTTATTACACTCTCAGCATGTCCCAGAGTGTTTTACAACCAAGAGATTACTTCTGAGGTACAGTCGCCATTATTTACGGAAATGCGGCAGCCAATTTCCACATAGCGAAGTCCCGTGACCAGGAACTGAAGAAATGACCAAATAATTCAATTTTTGGTGTTTATGAAGGAGGAATGTTGATCAAGACATGAGGAAACTTCCTTGCCCTTCCTTCCAGATATTTTATGGTCACCTGAGCAAGCAGCAGGGGTACCAATTTAGCATGTCATCTGAAACTTGCCTCTGATTAGTGCAGTTCTGATGGACAGCTGCATTAAGTGTCAGCCCAGATTATGTGGCAGTTTGGTTCAAAACCACAACCCTCTAACTCAGAGGCTAGAGTTCTCCCAGCTGAGCAAAGATGACAGAAGATTTCTAGATTTACAAATCCTCAATATATTAATGATCTTGGGAAATGTGGCTGATGCCTTAAACATTTATATGCAAGTACAGGTATCAGTTTGGCCATGTTGAGTTTGAGCCACTATCAAAATTTGCGTAAGACACAAAAGTCATGGGTGCAGTCAACTGTGAAGAGGACTGTATGTGACTTCAGAAGGACAGACAGACCTATATCTACGACTCAGTGAATCGCGAACCAGTGGGCATAAATTTATGAACACAAGAGGGGTTGGGACAAATATTTTTTTTCCACAGAGAGATATGGAATGTCCAACCAGAAAAAGTGGTAGAAGCAGAATCTAATAGCTTTTAAAAAGGAAAGGAATAAATATCTGACAAAGGAAACTTAAAAGGGTATGGAGGAAAAGGAACTAAGTGGATAGCTGTTTGAGAGCCAGCATAGTTTGATGGGCCAAGTGGCCGCCTCCTGTGCTGGAAAATTCGAATTATTCTATGATAATGCAAGTAGCTTTCTAAAAAAATGAGTTCATGCGATGTATGTCTCGCTGGCAACGGCAGCATTTATTGCCCATCCCTAATTGCCCTCGAGAAGATTATGGTGAGCCGCCTTTTTGAACCACTGCAGTCCGTGTGGTGAAGGGGCTCCCACAGTGCTGTTAGGGAGGGAATTCCAGGATTTTGACCCAGCGACAGAATCCTTCTGTCTATAGTGCATCTAACTGAATACTTCAATCCTTATTGGTTGTGACTTGTGCTACGTGTCAAAACGGGCTTTATTTCTACTGCATTCATTATATAATAAGAGTAAACAAAAATATAATTTCAGTCAGTTTTTCCTGAACAAAATCCTGGTATATCCAAGTAGTTTAAAAAAAAAATCATAAAAAAACATGGTTAGATATATTTTAGAAAAAAAATAGTTTCAATTCAAAATAAGTCCCCTGGATACCCTTTAGTGTTTTCCACAAAAATCAAATAAATTCCACACAGAAATTCCTTTGACTTAATACAGCAATAGTTCACCAATATACTACACAAACCACTTGCAGCAGACACTGCTGGAAACATATATTGATCAAGTGACCTTTGGACCACACCATCATTTTATAATGTCGGAGAGTTGGCAACTAGTGCATTTTGTTTAAAAAAACAGGCTGGTTTAATGCCGATCATCTCGCTGAACCAGTGTAGGAGAGTACGAGGAGAGAGGGGAGAAGAAAGGAGTTCATAACACAGCAATGAATGCTGGCACTTACAATTGCAGCAAATAATTGGTTTGGTAAGCAAAAGCAAAGGTGTTAAAAGTCTTTTAGATTGCATTTCAGCATTGCACTGACATTGTAAATAAAAACAAGTCAGATTCTAAAATGTAAAAAAAAATATGCTTTTGTTTTTCTTATCTGATGTTCAAGTTAATAGTCCATTTTCTAACAGTTTATCTTTCACTAAATTTGAGTGATACAGGCAAGGCACTACAGATGCTGTCCAATATTACAGACAAAGCATCACACCCTTCAACTGTTTTTTGCAAACCTTTTATAATATGGTACTGACCAGCAAATGCATAACAGCATCCCTTAATTCCCATGCACAAGAGTTCAAAAATATCAATCGGTACAATGACCAAACTCTCATTTATTCACAGGAACTGCAATAACCATATAATCCTCCACAGCTGGGAGTGAAACTATTGGCTGTCCGGGGGCATTTTACAGTATTCTAATAAAGCAGGACAGATAATCACCACTAAACATTTTAAATATATCAGGCAATGCTTTCTTAAGTCAGAAAGGTTGTCACTTTCAGTAAGGCACTTAAATGACAGGAAATTCATAATTGAGAGCCTCAACAGCTTAACCATTTAACACTGCTGAACTATTTCTGCACTAAAATGAAAAGAAAAAAAAAGAAGAGGGAAATTAAAGATTAAATAATTCAGCAATAACCAAATGCACACACACACACAACAAGCACACACACATCCATTTTTAAGTTCTTGGTTTCTATGGAAGGATTTAAACATATAGACATGGGCATGTCAATTTTTGTACAGGTACTATGTTCGTTTGAACTGCGGAAGAGGCCAGTTGCATGTTTATGGATTTTGTCCATCTAACCGTTAATTGCATCTGGAGAGTGCACTTTCAGAAAGAGAATGGCAACAACTTAATATAATGAGGATGTAATACACTCCTCCCTTTGCATACAAGAACAGAGTAATAACATGCATAGAAAGTAGCACTGATTTATTTTAACTATAGTTTTGCAGTGAAGTTGAAATTATAGAATTATGTCTTGCACAGAAGTTGATTAAATTTTTTTTTTTATAAGAAGGTTTGAAGGCTACAAGTATAATAAGCATAAATCAGATTTGTTGTAAAGCACAAAGGCTTCTGTGCATGCAGCTGCTCAGAATTCAATAGTGCAGGTTCAAAACTGTATTAAATCTCAGAATTCAATTTCCTTTGGGAGTTGGAAAGTAATTTCACAGAGGTTTATCTCCTTAGGGCTTCTACCTGTGGTTGGTTAGTTGTTTGCCTCCCTCAGGGGAAAAAAAAAGGACAGATTGTTCAGAATCCACAAGACAGCAAGTTATATATAGACTCTGGAAGGAGCTTGTTTGATGGGGTGAATGGCCTTCTCACTCCACATTTGTATTCACTTAGTATGTATATACATCTGTGCCGGCTGTCATTGATTAACCCATGTTGTTCCAAGTGACAATTAATTGTCTCTAAAAGCACCCTGCCACCGACATTCAGCTGACTGGCCTGTAGTTACCGGTTTATCCCTCTTCCCCTTTTTTGAACAGGGTTGCAACATATGCAGCCCTCCAGTCCTCTGGCACCACTCCCATATACAAGGAGGACTGGAAGATTGTGGCTACAGCCTCCGCTGTTTCCACACTTACTTCCCTCTGGACACAACCCATTCAGACCAGGTGACACTTCTGCTTTGAGCACTGCCAACCTTTTAAATACCTCCTCTTCATCTATTTTTATCCTATCCACTTTCTCTACTACCACCTCCTTTGCTGTGACATGAGCAGCATCTCCTTTTGTTAAGGCAGATGCAAAATACTCATTTCTATAAATATATTAAAAAAATGTCCATTTAATATGTCATCTCTTCTTAATTCATAATATAAATCTGTATGACAAATAGTCATAACATTTTAAAACTAGAATAGATTGTAATTACCAACATACTCCAAGTCCATGCTTATTCTCCTTTTAACGTAGACGGACATTATTATTTCTTAACAAACTGAACTTTGACTCAATAAATGTATTGGAACTACATTTGCCATAATTGTTAGACTCCTAATCTGGACACCATAATGCACAAAGCTCACTGAATATGTTTCGCACACGTGCTGTGGTGGTGGGCACAGGGTGAGAAATAGAGAGAATGCAAAACTGATAATAGGGCAACTAAGACTCTCGTGTAAGCAGGATTTTAAAAATAACTGCAAAGGCCTTTTTTGACACCCCTCCTGTCCTCCACCATTGCTATCTTGGAATCACTCCCAGGTGTCTATTATTTTCAATATATATGTTAAGCACTGAATTTTGCGGCAGTTCACTGGGAAATTAATACCGCAGGTTGGATATCAGAAATTCAATTGGTTGAGGCATGTTGAAACAGCAAAACAAATGACATGATGATGGTAGGAAAAATCATTAAAACAAACTCCCTACCTGGGCACAAGTTATAAATCTTAACCCATGCAGCTTGGTGGATTATGGGTACTCACCCAATCTAAGGGGTCAGACTAGAAATAAGTCAGTCATTCAAGTTTGGCTCTCGCGGTTTATCAGCTAATAAGAAACCTTGATTTAATTAAGATCTTTCAATTTGTAGCAAGTAAGCTAATGTTATAGCAAGTTATCGAATATTCTCGATGTAATTAACATTTTAAATAAAGGCTCACCACCTTGCATTGAATTCAAGACAACAACTTGAATTTATATAGCGCCTTTAACGTAGTAAAACGTCCCAAACTGCTTCACAGGAGTGTTCCAAGTCAAACATTTGACATCAAGCCACAAGGAGAAATTAGGGCAGGTGCCCAAAGAGGTAGCTTTTAAGGAGAGTCTTAAAAGGAGGAAAGAGAGGGAGAGAGGCAGAGAGGCAAAGAATTCCAGAGCTTAGGGTCCAGGCAACAGAAGGCATGGCCACCAATGGTTGCAGGAGGGCAGAATTAGAAGAGAGCAGATAACTTGGGGGTGGGGGGAGGGTACAGTGCTGGAGAAGATTACATAGATATGGAGGGGCAAGGCCATGGAAGGATTTGAAAACAAGGATGAGAATTTTGAATTCGAGGCGTTGCTTAACCAGGAGCGAATTAAGGTCAGCGAGCACAGAGGTGATGGGTGAACAGGACGTAGTGTAAGTTAGGACACGGGCAACCGAGTTTTGGATGACCTCAAGTTTACGTAGGGTAGAATGTGGGAGACCAGCCTGCAGTGCGTTGGAATAGTCAAGTCTAGAGGTAACAAAGGCATGGATGAGGGTCACAGCAGCAGATGAGCTGAGGCAGGGGCAAAGATGGACAATGTTACAGAGGTGGAAATAGGTAGTCTTAGTTATGCCATGTCTGTGGTCGGAAGCTCATTTCAGGGTTAAATATGACACAAGGTTGCAAACAGTCTGGTTCGGCCTCAGACAGATGCTAGGGAGAGGAATGGAGTCAGTGACTAGGGAACTGAGTTTGTGGCGGGGACCAAAGACAATGGTTTTGGTCTTCCCAATATTTAACTGGAGAAAATGTCTGCTCATCCAGGACTAAATATCTGACAATTTACAGATGGTAAAAGGGTCGAGAGGAGTAGTGGTGAGGTAGAGCTGGGTGTCAACAGCGTACTTGTCAAAACTGAGGCTGTGTTTTCGCCAAGGGGTAGCTTGTAGATGAGAAATAAAAGGCTGCCAAGGATAGATCTTTGGGGGACACCAGAGGTAATGAAAACATCGATAAGGTATTCCAGATATTTATTCAATGTTTCACAATGAGAATTCTGCACTTCAGGAGGAAGAGATAAGCATTAGTTGCTGGTACCAAATGTAAGAATGCATTTTTAAATATTTCATAACCAATGTTTATTGTTCTTTAATAATGCATGCTGCACAAAATAGCCAACATTTATAAACTGGTTCTAGTCCTACAGCTTTCCAGAAATGCAACTAATCATTACAGCTGCACAATTGCTGTTTTTAATAAACATCCCTAATTTAAAGGAATACAATTCCATTCTTACACTTCAAAACATTAGATTCCAGCAAAGAAAATAAAACTATGTGGACTCGGTACTTTTGAGATATAGGAGGCAAAATTGCCCTTTTAAAATGGCATTTTTGTCCAGTGGAGAGGGACAGAGAACTTGCCCCGGAGATTTGGGGGGCGCTGTCCTGACGGCACGGTGCACCACGATTAGTGCCCAGGGCCAGCCCACAACCGGAGACTACTTCATCACCGTGCGCACCGACCCCTTAACGCCCCGTGAGGTGTGGGGCTGCCGCGGGTCGCGAAGCTGGCAGACATCTGCTGCCAAGGTGGCTCTTAAAAGAGGCGGCCTTTAGTGCCCCGGGCCATCGTCTTTGTCAGCCGACTCTTGCGTCGGCCCAACAATGGCGACTGTTGAGTCGACTGGGCTGCCATCGTGCAGCCCGGCACTCCGTTTTGCATGGCAGGCTGCTGGCCCGGTCGATCACCTCCCTGATAGCCCAGTGGCAGCCACCAAAGGGCCTGCAGGGTGACCAGCGGCTCTCCCCTTTAATTGAACTGGACTCAGTGCCGCGCTGTCACCCCGGGAGCTCCCCTCAAAGGAAACAAAGTGCCGGAGACAGCGCTCTGCTTTTTGAGAAGTGCTCGGTACAATTTCGCGTGGGGGACGGGTGTCATGTATTCAACTATCATTGTAACCCATGTATAAGCTGACCTAAGTTGTACACCTTGAGAACATTGACCACAAGGGGGTGAACTTGTGGGAGACACCCCTAACCTGGACTTTCGGGTATAAAAGGGGAAGCTCCACCCACCTTCATTACTTGAGGTCTTGGTAATAAAGGTAACTGGTCACAGAGTGACCTTCTCTCAAGTATGGGCCTCTTGTGCATTTATACTGTATAGTAAGGACATATCAACGGGGGACCTCCGGGCCGGGTGCAGGAAGTCCCGGCCCTGGAGGGTTACAGCCCCCAATTGGGGCGGAGGGCAACTTCGGGGCATAGTATGTTTTGTGGACGATTGTTGCATTTCACTTATATTTACAGCCCCTCCTCCTCCTCTCTACCTCACCCCACTTCATTACTTCCCAAGCCAAAAGCAATGTGTTCAGCCAATAAGGCTCATGAATAGCGGAATGTGTGCAAGTGCAGCAATGCAGTCTTCAACTCCTAACTTTCTCACTTTCCAATGAGAAGCGCCTGCTTGTTTGACACTGCAACCCCTCCCTCCTTACCGCAAGCACATAGAGAGATTGAACATTTACGCATGGGACATGAGCACAGTTATAGTTCCCACTGCTTCCAAGTTGCAGATTCTGGTTTTCAGTGTAGTTCACAATATCCTGGATTTTGCAATAAGAATAATGGTGAGGCTATCAGCGCTCACCGTTATCATGGAGTAAATCGGAAAGCAACAGTTAAACGCAGAAATCAGAAAGTTGCTGTTTCATTTGCCCTGCTCCTCCGCAAGCTTTGCTACACTGGTACCTCACCGAATGATTCAGCATTCAAACACATGAAGTTGAGGTACTTACCCACTAAACGCGTCAGAAAAAATGTTATGACCTGTCTATTCAGGTGTAAGTGATAGTAATTAAACAATCAAACAACCTCTGCCACTGAAAATTTACTTTTACGTGTGAAGTCTCATTCCTTCAGATTTAATGTGGAGATTTTAAATAAATACAAATTAATTAATTTTTTCCCACTTTTTCTTCCTTTCTCTCTCTTAATCCTATCTTACCCTCTCTTTATTTTGCTTTCTGTACATCATTTTGCATTGAATTAAATATTCCAACTGACACTACCTGGTTTAAACTCTGCATGCCTCAGTAAGAATTCTTCAATCTGATTGGTTGAAGAGGCACTCTGGTGTTTGTCTTGTTCACACAAGTCCCAGATCCCCTGTAGTGGGCACCGGCTGTTTCAGGCTCCCAATGACCATAAGTTGCCGAGCAAAAGGCCACAACGTCTGTGCGCAGCGATAGCGCAATGAATGGCGAGCGCAGTTTGTTTGCTGCTAACTGCAAAATCAAGGCCAATATTGTTATGCATGAAGAAAGACTCAGACTGAACACTGTCTGAGCTCAAAGTAAAGTGTGACCGTAGTCTTTTATTGCAGGTCTCCAGAGTGCCTCTCCAACCTGTGAGGCCTCCTTAAATACCTGTGCAATTTATTATGCACTGGTGTAAAACTATTACTTCAGTCTTTAGTAAGGTTAAGTCTGACAGTAAGCCATTTTCATATTGATCAGTTTCATCTTAAAACTCTGATAACTTCAGCTTTCTACATTCAGATTAACTAAAAGCTCTACAGTTACACTTTTAGACTTTTTGGGGGAAAAATTGTCCGTCTTTAGAGCCGCATTAGAGCCTCCTGGAGGGGGCGCTAACGGGGCGCAATGGCGTTTTTGCCCAGGGGAGTGGGCACCAACACCTTCAAAGTATTTGCCCCAGAGGTTTCGGGTGCGCTGTGCTGGCAGGACAATGCCCAGTCATTAGGGCTCCGGGCCGCCCCGCGCCAACCCCTTTGCCCCGCAGGTCATGAAGATGGCGGACAGTCGCTGCCGGGGCGCCCCTTAAAGGGGAGGCGTTGTGCTCTGGGCCAGCATTTTATTTTGTCGGCCTTCTCTTGAATTGGCCAGACAATGGCAGCCCTCACATCGACCAGCAGGCCATCATGCAGCCTGGTAATCTGTTTTGGGTGCTGGGCTGCTGGCCTGGTCGATCGCCTCCTTGCTGGCCCAGTGACGGCCACCAAAGGGCCTACATTGCACCTAGCAGCCCTCCCTTTTAATTGAAGGGAAGGGGCATTATAGCACGTCAGCGCTACGTGGAGCATTCGTATAGCGCTGGATTCAGCGTCGCACTGCCATCCTGGGAGCGCCCCTCAAAGGAAACGGAGCACCGGAGACAGCGTTGCGCTTCCTTTGGGGATGCACGGCCAAATTCCGCATCCGTGCCGGGACTTCTGTGTCAGGCGCAGGAAGTACCGGCCCCAATCAAGGCAAAGGGCAATTTCGGGGCCTTAAATAGTAGATAGTCAACAACAAACAGAATTTCAGAGGAAAACGGCCTCTTCCGGCAGCATTTATAAAAAAGATAAAATCAGCTGCAAACACCAGTTTCGGTGCACCTCAGTAACAAAGGGATGCTCCTCAGAGGTGAGTGGAACAGTTGGACGAGGAGGCAGACTGGACGGCATTGGCAGGAGGGGATGTTGGCAAGTCATCACAACAGCAATCTCCAAATTTAAAAATGGTTGCATGAATTAGGATATTAGCCATCACCAATAAAATGTTAAATTATTAGGATTAGTACATGCATAAAACAACTTTTAAAAAAGGAATGCTCTATATTAGGGAGGAGCAGTCGGAGGAGTCGCGGTGACCTATAAAGGCCGAGCGTCAGTCCGGGGTCAGCGGCAGTCGGGCAGCAGCAGTCAGAGGAGCAGCGACGGCCTATAAAAGCCGAGCAGCAGTCTGGGGTCAGCGGCAGTCAGGCAGCAGCAGTCAGAGGAGCAGCTAGCTGCTGCAGCAGAGTCAAAAGCAAGAAAGGAGTCAAAAGTAATCGAAGTGTGACATCATAGCCAAGAGGGTAAGTGATTGGCTGGTTGATTGATGTTTTCTTTTTCTTTATCTTTTTTCTTTTTCTTGGCAGTAAGAATCCTTGTCATTGTTGCCAAATTAAGTAATTTAACGGTTAAGTCATGGCAGGAGAGCCCAGGCTCATGTCATGCTCCTCCTGTGCTATGTGGGAAATCAGGGATGCTTCCAGTGTCCCTATGTGTGTGGGAAGTGTATCCAGCTACAGCTCCTGACAGACCGCATTGCGGCACTGGAGCTGCGCATGGATTCACCCTGCAGCATCCGCGATGCTGAGGATGTCGTGAAAAGCAGGTTTAGTGAGTTGGTCGCACCACAGGTAAAGGTTACACAGACAGATAGGCAATGGGTGACCATCAGGAAGAGCAGTGGAAGGAAGGTAGTGCAGGGGTCATCTCTCTCCAAAACAGATATACCACTTTGGGTACTGTTGAGGGAGATGGCTCATTAGGGGAAGGCAGCAGCAGCCAAGTTCATGGCACCATGGGTGGCTCTGCTGTGCAGGAGGGCAGGAAAAAGAGTGGGAGTGTTATGGTGGTTGGGGATTCTATTGAAAGGGGAATAAATAGGCGTTTCTGCAGCCGCAAACGAGACACCAGGATGGTATGTTGCCTCCCTGGTGCAAGGGTCAAGGATGTCTCGGAGTGGCTGCAGGGCATTCTGGAGGGGGAGGGTGAACAGTCAGTTGTTGTGGTGCATATAGGTACCAACGATATAGGTAAAAAGTGGGATGAGGTCCTACAAGCTGAATTTAGGGAGCTAGGAGCTAAATTAAAAAGTAGGACCTCAACGGTAATAATCTCAGGATTTTGACCAGTGCCATGTGCAAGTCAGAGTAGAAATAGCAGGATAGTTAAGATGAATACGTGGCTTGAGGAACGGTGCAAGAGGGAGGGATTCAAATTTCTGGGACATTGGAACCAGTTTTTGGGTAGTTGGGACCAGTACAAACCTGACAGTCTGCACCTGGGCAGGACTGGAACCGATCTCCCAGGGGGAGTGTTTGCTAGTGCTGTTGGGAAGCATTTAAACTAATAGGGCAGGGGGATGTGAACCTATGCAGGGAGACAAAGGAAAGTAAAATGTGGTCAGAAGCAAAAGGTATAAAGCAGAAAAGTAAAAGTGGAGGGCAGAGAACTCAAAGGCAAAAATTAAAAAGGGCCACATTACAATATGATTCTCATGGGACAAAGTGTTAAAAAAAACAAGCCTGAAGGCCTTGTGTCTCAATGCAAGGAGCATTCGTAATAAAGTGGATGAATTAACTGAGCAGATAGCTGTTAACAGACATGATGTAATTGGGATTACGGAGACATGGTTCCAGGGTGACCAATGCTGGGAACACAATATCCAAGGGTATTCAATATTCAGGAAAGATAGACTGAAAGGAAAAGGAGGTGGGGTAGCATTGCTGGTTAAAGAGGAGATTAACACAATAGTAAGGAAGAACATTAGCGTGGATGAGGTGGAATCTGTATGGGTAGAGCTGCGGAACACCAAAGGGCAGAAAACGATAGTGGGAGTTGTGTACAGACCACGAAACAGTCAGTGAGGTTGGGGATGGCATCAAACAGGAAATTAGGGATGCGTGCAATAAAGATAAAGCAGTTATCATGGGGAACTTTAATCTACGTATAGATTGGGCTAAACAAACTGGTAGCAATACGGTGGAGGAGGATTTCCTGAGTGTATAAAGGATGGTTTTCTCGACCAATATGCCGAGGAACCAACTAGAGAGCTGGCCATCCTAGACTGGGTGTTGTGTAATGAGAGGGGATTAATTAGCAATCTTGTTGTGCGAGGCCTCTTGGGGAAGAGAGACCATAATATGGTAGAATTCTTCATTAAGATGGAGAGTGGCACAGTTAATTCAGAGACTAGGGTCCTGAACTTAAAGAAAGGTAACTTCGACGATATGAGATGTGAATTGACTAGGATAGGCAATAAGATAAGATATGATACTTAAAGGGTTGATGGTGGATAGGCAATGGCAGACATTTAAAGATCACATGGATGAACTTCAACAATTGTACAGCCCTGTGTGGCATAAAAATAAAATGGGGAAGATGGCTCAACTGTGGCTTACAAGTCCCCTGGTCCTGATGAAATGCATCCCAGGGTATTAAAAGAGATGGCGGAAGTTATAGCAGATGCATTCGTTATAATCTACCAAAATTCTCTGGACTCTGGGGAAGTACCAGCAGATTGGAAAGCAGTTAATGTAACGCCTCTGTTTAAAAAAGGGGGCAGACAAAAGGCAGGTAACTATAGGCCGGTTAGTTTAACATCTGTAGTGGGGAAAATGCTTGAAGCTATCATTAAGGAAGAAATAGCAGGACATCTAGATAGGAATAGTGCAATCAAGCAGATGCAGCATGGATTCATGAAAGGGAAATCATGTTTAACTAACTTACTGGAATTCTTTGAGGATATAACGAGCATGGTGGATAGAAGTGTACCGATGGATGTGGTGTATTTAGATTTCCAAAAGGCATTTGATAAGGTGCCACACAAAAGGTTACTGCAAAAGATAAAAGGTACGTGGGGTCAGAGGAAATGTATTAGCATGGATAGAGAATTGGCTGGCGAACAGAAAGCAGAGAGTCGGGATAAATGGGTCCTTTTCATTTTGGAAATCGGTGGTTAGTGGTGTGCCACAGGGATTGGTGCTGGGACCACAACTGTTTACAATATATTCATAGATGACCTGGAAGAGGGGACAGAGTGTAGTGTAACAAAATTTGCAGATGACACAAAGATTAGTGGGAAAGCGGGTTGTGTAGAGGACAGAGAGAGGCTGCAAAGAGATTTGGATAGGTTAAGCAAATGGGCGAAGGTTTGGCAGATGGAATACAATGTCGGAAAGTGTGAGGTCATCCACCTTGGGAAAAAAAACACAGTAAAATGGAATATTATTTGAATGGGGAGAAATTACAACATGCTGAGATGCAGAGGGACCTGGGGGTCCTTGTGCATGAATCCCAAAAAGTTAGTTTGCAGGTGCAGCAGGTAATCAGGAAGGCGAATGGAATGTTGGCCTTCATTGCGAGAAGGATGGAGTACAAAAGCAGGGAGGTCCTGCACCTGGAGTACTGCTGCAGTTTTGGTCACCTTACTTAAGGAAGGATATACTGGCTTTGGAGGGGGTACAGAGACGATTCACTAGGCTGTTTCCGGAGATGAGTGGGTTACCTTATGATGATAGATTGAGTGGACTGGGTCTTTACTTGTTGGAGTTCAGAAGGATGAGGGGTGATCTTATAGAAACATTTAAAATCATGAAAGGGATAGACAAGATCGAGGCAGAGAGGTTGTTTCCACTGGTAGGGGAGGCTAGAACTAGGGGGCACAGCCTCAAAATACGGGGGAGCCAATTTAAAACAGAGTTGAGAAGGAATTTCTTCTCCCAGAGGATTGTGAATCTGTGGAATTCTCTGCCCAAGGAAGCAGTTAAGGCTAGCTCATTGAATGTATTCAAGTCACAGATAGATAGATTTTTAACCAATAAGGGAATTAAGGGTTACGGGGAGAGGGCGGGTAAGTGGAGCCGAGTCCACGGCCAGATCAACCATGATCTTATTGAATGGCGGAGCAGGCTCGAGGGGCTAGATGGCCTACTCCTGTTCCTAATTCTTATGTTCTTATGTTCTTATCAAGGGAAATTAGGGATAGTGTTAAATCCAAGGAAGGGGCATATAATTTGGCCAAAAAAAAGCAGCAAACCCACGGACTGGGAGAAATATGGAATTCAACAAAGGAGGACAAAGGTTTTAATTAGGAGGGGGAAAATAGAATATCAGAGTAAGCTTGCAGGGAACATAAAAACTGACTGCAAAAGCTTCTACAGATACATGAAGAGAAAAAGATTAGTGAAGACAAATGTAGGTCCCTTATAATCAGAGTCAGGTGAATTTATAATGGGGAACAAAGAAATGGCAGACCAATTGAACAAATACTTTGGTTCTGGCTTCACTAAGGAGACACAAATAACCTTCCAGAAATACTAGGGGATTAAGGGTCTAGCGAGAAGGAGGAACTAAAGGAAGTCCTTATTAGTCAGCAAATTGTGTTAGGGAAATTGATGGGATTGAAGGTCGATAAATCCCCAAGGCCTGATACTCTGCATCCCAGAGTACTTAAGGAAGTGGCCCTAGAAATAGTGGATGCATTGGTGGTCATTTTCCAACATTCTATAGAGTCTGGATCAGTTCCTACGGACTGGAGGGTAGCTAATGTAACACCACATTTTTAAAAAGGAGGGAGAGAGAAAACAGTGAATTATAGACCAGTCAGCTTGACATCGGTGGTGGGGAAAATGTTGGAATCAATTATTAAAGATGAAATAGCAGCGCATTTGGAAAGCAGTGACAGGATCGGTCCAAGTCAGCATGGATTTATGAAAGGGAAATCACGCTTAACAAATCTTCTAGAATTTTTTGAGGATGTAACGAGTAGAGTGGACAAGGGGGAGCCAGTGGATGTGGTGTATTTAGACTTTCAAAAGCTTTTGACAAGGTCACACACAAGAGATTAGTGTGCAAAGTTAAAGCACATGGTATTGGGGGTAATGTACTGATGTGGATAGAGAACTGGTTGGCAGACACGAAGCAAAGAGTAGGAATAAATGGGTCCTTTTCAGAATGGCAGGCAGTGACTAGTGGGGTACCACAAGATTCAGTGCTGGGACCCCAGCTATTAACAATATGCATTAATGATTTAGACAAAGGAATTGAATGTAATATCTCCAAGTTTGCAGATGACACTAAGCTGGGTGGCAGTGTGAGCTGTGAGGAGGATGCTAAGAGGCTGCAGGTGACTTGGACAGGTTAGGTGAGTGGGCAAATACATGGCAGATGCGGTATAATGTAGATAAATGTGAGGTTACCCACTTTGGTGGTAAAAACAGGAAGGCAGATTATCTGAATGGTGACAGATTAGTAAAAGGGGAGGTGCAACGAGACATGGGTGTCATGGTACATCAGTCATTGAAAGTTGGCAGGCAGGTACAGCAGGCAGTGAAGGCGGAAAATATCATGTTGGCCTTCATAGCGAGAGAATTTGAGTATATGAGCAGTGAGGTCTTACTACAGTTGTACAGGGCCTTGGTGAGGCCACACCTTGAATATTGTGTACAGTTTTGGTCTCCTAATCTGAGGAAGGACATTCTTGCTATTGAGGGAGTGCAGCGAAGGTTCACCAGAGTGTTTCCCGGGATGACAGGACTGACATATGAAGAATAAATGGATCGACTCGGCTTATATTCACTGGAATTTAGAAGAATGAGAGGGGACCTCATGGAAACATAAAATTCTGATGGGATTGGACAGGTTAGTTGCAGGAAGAATGTTCCCGATGTTGGGGAAGTCTAGAACTAGGGGTCACAGTCTAAGGATAAGAGGTAAGCCATTTAGGACCGAGATGAGGAGAAAGGTCTCCACTCAGAGTTGTGAGCATGTGGAATTCTCTACCACAGAAAGTTGTTGAGACCGGTTTGTTAGATATATTCAAAAGGGAGTTAGATGCTGTGCTTACGGCTAAAGGAATCAAGGGGTATGGAGAGAAAGCAGGAATGGGGTACTGAAGTGCACGATCTGCGATGATCATATTGAATGATCGTGCAGGTTCGAAGGGCCTACTCCTGCACCTATTTTCTATGTTTCTATGTTACGACCTTGTTCTTTATTCCTTTTACATTTAGGCTTGGGCTTGAGGAGAACAGGTCTCAAGTGGTGGCCTGCAACCTCAAAGCACCTGTTGTGTATGGAGAAAGAGTCAGACTGAACACTGAGCTCAAAGTAAAGTGTGACCTTAGTCTTTTATTGCAGGTCTCCAGAGTGCCTCTCCAACCTGTGCCTTCTTAAATACCTGTGCTCCCAAGCGATTATGGGATCGCTTGGGACTCCGGGGAATGGGCCCTCTGGTGGCTGTACAGCGTAAATACAAGTCCACATATATAATAGTACCATTCTCCATTTTTTGCTATACCTGCACGCTTCAGGTCTCCACTGGAAGGCCAATACACAGAGGCACTTGCTTTCAATGCTGCTCAGGACCTCCATTCTGGAGACCCCATGAAAGGGTGGCAGAACGAAAGTGTAGACATTATAGGTTGCCCTTGGCAGCAATACCATTATGGATGTCTTCCAGTTTCCTTCCCAGTGTACTTCTGTCTATTCACGTTAAGGTGAAACAACATGGCCTTGGGTCTCTTCGTACTTAAAATCTCTGATTTAAATACACAAGTACAGCCCAGTGGTAACCAGATGGATGATATATTCAGCACACATTCCTTTGATTGCTGAGGGATCTTGAGAAATGGGAAGAGGTATGCTTAGTAGTTTGATTTTAAATTCTCAACAAAAGCAAGCAATTTCCAATTTCACCACAGCATTTTCAAAATGCATATTCTTCTTCAAATGACACTTAATCCATGAAGATTGTCAACAAATCAGAAGGATAACACTCAACAACAGCTTATTCAAACTTCCATATTTTTGGCTGTTGTACAAAATCAAACATTTGCATGATACTTGATGATCCAATAATTCTCAACAAGAGAACAAGACTACGTCCTGTGATTGAGGAGTCAGTGACAAGTGGTTGTCAATTTAACTTGGTCACCAAGACAGTGAGGGGTTAGGAGAAATTTCTTCAGGGAGCGAGTTGTTGAGCCATGGAATGTTTTGTCACAGGAACTGGTTGAGGCAAAAGCCTTGCATCTTTCAAGAGAAAAGTGGATCAACATTTGAAGCAGAGGGAGATACAGGGCGACAAGGAAAGAACAAGGTTAGTGAGCTTAATTTTTGATTGCTCCAGCAAAGAGCCAGCAGACACACATTGGGCCCAACGGCTTCCTCTGTGTTGTAGATGAATATGGTTTTAAAGAATCAATTTTTAAACAGTACAGTTGTAATAAATGAAGGATATATTATGCTAGCTGCAATATGTTATTGTGTTTAATTAACATACATTTCAAACGCATAGTGAAGGCCTTAGAGAGGGTGCAGGAAGGATTTACGCGAATGATTCCAAGGATGAGGGACTTCACTTGCATGGATAGACTGGAGAGCTGGAGTTGTTCTCCTTACAGCAGAGAAGACTGAGGAGATTTGATAGAGGTGCTCAAAATAATGAGGGGTTTGGACAGAGTAGAGAGAGAGAAATTGTTCCCATTGGCAGAGGGGTCGAGAACCAGAGGACACAGATTTAAGGTGATTGGCAAAAGAACCAAAGACGACACAAGAAAAAGCGTTTTTATGCAGTGGGTGGTTAGGAGATCTGGGATGCACTGCCTGAAATGATGGTGGAGACAAACTCAATCATGACTTTCAAAAGGGAGTTGGATAAGTACCTGAAAGAAACAAATTTGCAGGGCTACGGAGAAAGGGTGGGGAAATGGGTCTAGTTGAAGTACTCTTGCAGAGAGCTGGCATGGACTCGATGGGCTGAATGGCCTTCTTCCGTGCTGTAATCATTCTATTATTCTATGATAGTTCAGGCGTATATCACAGGTTGGCAAATCCAAGTGCAATATATTTCATTCGGCGAACAGAAATGCAGAAAATAAATCAATTTGAAAACATTTAGAATATGGTGACAGATTAGGAAAAGGGGAGGTGCAACGAGATCTGGATGTCATGGTACATCGGTCATTGAAAGTTGGAATGCAGGTACAGCAGGCGGTGAAGGCGGCAAATGGCATGTCAGCCTTCATAGTGAGAGGATTTGAGTATAGTAGCAGGGAGGTCTTACTGCAGTTGTCTGAGAAATCTGAGAAAGGACATTCTTGCTATTGAGGGAGTGCAGCGAAGGTTCACCAGACTGATTCCTGGGATGGCAGGACTGACATAGGAAGAAAGACTGGATCGACTAGGCTTATATTCACTGGAATTTAGAAGAATGAGAGGGGATCTCATCGAAACATATAAAATTCTGACAGGATTGGACAGGTTAGATGCAGGAAGAATTGTCCCAATGTTGGGGAAGTCCAGAACCAGAGGTCACAATCTAAGGGCAAGAGGTAAGCCATTTAGGACCGAGATGAGGAGAAACTTCTTCACTGAGAATTGTGAACCTGTGGAATTCTCTACCACAGAAAGTTGTTGAGGCCAGTTCGTTAGATATATTCGAAAGGGAGTTAAATGTGGCCATTAGGGCTAAAGGGATCAAGGGATATGGAGTGAAAGCAGGAATGGGGTACTAAAGTTGCATGATCAGCCATGATCAGATTGAATGGTGGTGCAGGCTCGAAGGGCCAAATGGCCTACTCCTGCACCTATTTTCTATGTTTCTATATGTGTCTGAATCGGTGTTGAGGCCTCAGGATGTACCAGTGTGCCTTTGTAAGGACACTTAGTTTTGTGAAGTGTGAAGCTGATTGGAACCTAGTGATATTTTCAATACATTGGTGGCAGCGTTTTTACTTTAAACAACTGCAAAATATTATTGCCAAGAGGTGTGAAAGCGGAGAATAAATGGATCTTTGAAAGTGATCAGAGGCCAGCAATGTCATCAACTTGAAGGGCAAATATGAAGAAGGATGCGATAATGGATAAAGATTGTAGATACTTGATGGGGGGGTAAACAGAGACTAGGAACAAACACAGTGAACTTAATACGCAAGGTCATTTAAATAAAAAACTACCATTTGTAATCACTGCAGTTACTACATATTACTCGGAACTAGTAACAAATCACCAGAGGCTTCCTCAGCTGTAGATTTGAGACACTGACTTGAGTTAAACAACAACAACAATTTGTATTTATAATAGCGTCTTTAATGTAGTAAAACATCCCGGAGCATTATCAAACAAAATTTGACACCTAACCACATAAGGAGATAATAGGGCAGATGAGCAAAAGCTTGGTTAAAGAGGTAGGTTTTAAGGAGCATCTTCAGAGGAGAGAGGTGTATAAAGGCGGAGAGCTTTAGTGGGGGGATGGGGTGTTAATTCCAGAGCTTAGGGCTTTGGCAGCTGAAAGCATGGCCACCAATGCTAGGGCAATTAAAATCGGAGATGTTCAAGTCAGAATTGGAGAAGCGCAGATATCTCGAAGGGTTGTCGGGCTGGAGGAGATTACTGAGATAGGGAGGAGCAAGGCCAGGATGGGATTTGAAAACAAGGATGAGAATTTTTAAAGATTGAACCGGAAACCAATGTAGTTCAGGGGTGATGGGTGAATGGGACCAAAATTTGCCAGAATGGCGTGAAGAGCAATATGTGTCGCTAATTTGTGCTCTCCGTTCATCTCGCACTATACGTATGACCAAATATGTTGACAAGTCGATCTGGCTGTGGTGTAGCGATCTCAATGGTGAATCAGGGATCTCATTCCTTGTGCAACCAATAGCTTACCCGACAGACCAACCACATGGCATAATAAAAACTGGAGAACAGATGCCAGAAAGTCAGATTGAGGCTTGGCAATGGGCGGCAAGTGAGTTGCATGTTCTGAAAGTGCCTAAATCAATTTTATAAAGTTAATTTTAGATTAAAAGCAGGTAGTCGTTTCCAGTGTCTGCACGTCCGCTTTGCCACAAAGGCAAGAATAGGGCAAACAAGCATTTGCAGAACAGTGAGGACGCAGACCTGTGTGCCTTGTTGGCCAAGGTCGAGCTTCAGCAAGATCGGCTATTGGATATTCCAAGGGAGAGGGTTTCCCCACAAGGCGGAGAGATAGTGAGGCCGCCGAGCATCATATCGGTCAGCCCACGGATGTGCAACTAGTGCCGGAAGGACAACGACTCGACCAGGGAAGTCAGGGTAAGCACTCTGTGGGCTTTTATTCGGAACTCACAATTTTATTATAAGTTACAGATAAACATGATCAAAAATTGTTTGCCTTTCACTTTTTTTTTCCACACAAAGAAAGGCTGGAGAGAGGTGGAAAGGAGTTTTGCTTCTCATTCAGTGTTTGTGGGGGCGGGGGAGTGCGAAAGAGAAGGGCAAGTGCTTTCATAACAACATGTGTTTGTTTACTCAAGGCCCAACACAATGGCGACAAAATCATACGGGTCTGTTGCCATGGGACACAGCCATTTGAGAATGGGCAGCTGATGTATTTGGCTGCTTCATGTCTCTGCTGAATAAAACGTTGCCAAGGCTGCACAGTGGGAGCGGGACAAGTGAGGTGCCCACTGCAAAGAAGGATGATTCAGGGGCATTGCAGGTATCTGCTGCAGGCTGGATACAACTGGGCGGTAGCTGGATCACCTTTGCAAGGAGATTATGGGGAGAGCTCATGAAATTGCCGAGATTCCACAGCTGATGAACGTTTCGCAGCCACAGTAACGATTCTGATCCGTGAGGGACTTGCTGTTGAAGATCAGGATGCCAGCGCTTCACAGGGCCGTGTCCTTCCTCCCACCGGGCCACTTGCCAGTTGCACAAGACTTGCAGGATCTGGCTGCTGAGTGTCACCTTCCCCTGATGCAGCCAGCAGCAGCAGCCAGTCCCCATGCCTCCTTGGTGCAGCATTGAGAAGCATCCACTTCCCAACTCCCTGATCCCGACCGACATGTTGGACTTGGAGACCATCAACGAGGCACAAGGGCTTGTTCACGCTCGGAGCAGACACACAGATGCACGAGGGAGTCGAGTGCCTCCCACTGCATGCAGAGTCAACCTCCTCCTGTTCATTCTCACCTTCAGCGGTCCCTCAGTCACCGACTGTAGAATTGCTCGTAAATAGTTTGAAATTGAAAATTATTGCTGTTGTTGTTTATAAGGAGTTATGGTGACATGTTTTATTCGGTCAAAAATCATTTTGTACTGTTTAACAATTTATCATTCAAAGTATTCGCCACTTGATTCGGGGCCTACTTTAGTACACCACAGGCCACAACCTGTCCAGGCAACTGAAGCATGTTTTGTGGGACCACCACGTGCAGGGTCACAGCGTGTGCGTGATTGTATCTTTCCCGTGCTGCGTGGTTGGTGAAGCGGGGGTAGTTTCATCAGCCACTGCTTCACTAAGTCTGGTTCCCCCTCAAGGATCCATCCACCTCCTTTGTCCCTCCCTGCTGAAAAAGTTATGGATGGTGGAGTAGCGAAGGATAAAGGTGACAAGAAAGAGGCAGGGTGGCCTAGAAGTAAGGACCTTCAGACACTAACAGGACACTGGACAGCAAAATTGGCAAGAAAAGACTGCCAAAAATGAAGAGAATTGGAAAAAAGAAATCTACAACAATTTTCAGACTGCAGAAGTGAGGGTCCATAGCTTTAATTATCCCTTTGTTGGCCTCCTCAGCGGAGAGTCGTAAATCACATCAATAGCACGTCACCTGCACCGTTATTTTTCAGTTAAAGTGACTGCAGCATGAAAACAAGTATAAATCCCGGAAATTTGCCATGGCCATTGACAGCAATGGAGGAATGAGCAATCAAAATGGACATTCATCAACTCATGAGAGGATAATGGGTGGAGCGGCGCGAATGCCCCAGCACGACTAATGGTCTAACTCACTTACTCTCGTTAGCTCCTTGAACTTGTGTTTTTCAATATTAGTTCACATGAATAATACATGTTATGTCTGTAATGCACTTATGAATGACTCAACGAGGCAATGTGTTGTACTCAAACTGTCATGACCTTGGTCCTTTATTCATAACTCCAGAGTGAGGCACAAGCATGGTGGCAGCCTTTTATACTGGGCCCTGCACACCTCTGCAGGTGAGCCTCAGGTCTCCCATCGCAGTGCCCTCTGGTGGACAGCCTCTTCCACAGGAGCAGGAAACCCCGGTCTCCACCAGTTGCACCCTCTAGTGGTGCCAGCATAATATATACACAGTGTAAACCTTATTGACAGCACATCAGGTAAACAAGTCTCCATCTTATGCAACTCTACAGTGACTACACAGAGTATATATAACACATTTCCAGCAAATTATGACCCATTTTAGTCAGGGTAGTTAAAGTGACAGTTTGCAACATGAGGCAAAGCCGGGGGGGGGGGGGGGGGGGCGGAACACCACAGGAAAAAAAAACTGAGGAGCATGATATCCAACCTTGTAAGTTGGCACCATTCTAGCAGATGGTCATGAGGTTATGAACTGTGTTTAAGACAGCTGAAAGAGTGGCAGCTTGTATATTACCATTCAATTGTAATTATTGCCAACTTCATTTTAACATCCATAAGAGTAAATATCAGTTTTTAAACACTAAGGCACGTGTTCTTCCTATTCACAAAGCTGTGTGACCTGCATATTAAATTTGCCTTTATTTGGCAAACAGCGTGTTTTACTGTGGAGTGCAAAGTGTGCTGATAATTGACTACTCACCAATTATCTTGAGGAAATTGTAGCACTGCAAGATGGTTTGAAGAAAACAAAGTATCTCGGGAACACCAACTATGAAAACCCATTGTTCTCTACTAGCTTGTGTTTCTGCTGTTGAAATTTATTTTTGGAAGCTCATGCTAAAATATAAATATAATTGCCATCATTAAATCTAGTGGTATTTGAGGATTCAAACCTCAACAGAAATCCTCAAGATTGCATCCAAATACATTTTTAATTTCTCAAACGGAGGATAAGAAAGCAGCTTAGCAGCTCAAGTGCTCCCTCTACATGTCTTGCAGTTCTTTCCAAAACTGGATGCATTTTCCACAGGAATTCACCAGCAATATTTCCACCTCAAACACATACAATGACGAGAGAAGGTTAGCGATTCAAACTGTTACAAATCTATTGAAAATTGCTCGAGTTGTTAACCAATGACTTTGAAAAACACAAAAATGACAGGCATTATTGACTCAGCTCAGTTCTAATCTTAAATACCAAGAGATAACACGCTTTCCACATCGCGACTCCCCTCCCCCGCAACACCCCGCCCACAATAAATGCAGAAAAATTGAAAATCAAACTCTCCCAAGTCACACCATTGGATTTGGCCCAATGTCAAACTTTACCATCTCATTGGCCCAGAATTTTTGAGACCCATGTGTACGTACATGGTTGTAAGTGCCCCGCAAGTTCCGGGTTTACACATGCGTTGCACATGCATGAAAACCAGGAGCTTGTGATCTATCAAGTTTCAGCTTAACACATCATACTCATGTGCAGGAAATTGACATGCAAATAGCCCAATGTCTTCCGAGTGAATGTCCACAAAATTCTTATGCCTGGTAAAAGCAGGCACAAGGCTGCCTTTTACCAGTGCAAGGGTCTAAATAAATATTTAAATAATTTTTAAAAAAATCATTTAATCATTCAAAAATCTTCAAAATGAATGTTATTTTTGGCCCCTTTAAAAATATTTACATTTATTTTTCAAAAAATTTTATTTTTGTTTTAAATGTTTAATTAAATTGTATTTTAATTAATTTTAAACATGCGAGGATTTATTTTTATTTAGGTTGTGTGAAAATGTATGTGTCATTTTTATTATGCTTATGGGAATTCCATACGTAAATGGGAATCTCCCTTTTTGATTGGTTGGGCCGGTCCACATGACCCCAAGGACTCTTGCGAACTGCATGCGCTCCTCAGATACGTGAACCTTTAGGCCCAGGACTACTCAGTCTGGAGATACGGAGGCACCAGGTAAGTCCGGACTTATCGTGCGGATCGTCGCACGCGGGAAGCCTCCGACCGCAATTTTAGGTTCATTGGGCCCAAGTTTCGAGCCGCCTAAAAAAACCCTCCGTATTCTCCAGCTCCCTGCAGGTCCTCTGGCCCTCGGCGCAGCGCAGCAGGAGCTGTCGAGGGCGGAGCCAGGTCCCTGCGCTGAAAACAGTGCCGGGACCTCTGCACATGCGCGCTACAGTGGGCACGCAAGTGCAGTAGCTCCAGGCGCCCGAAACTGTGTGGGAGGGGCCCGAAGCACGCAGCCCCGAGCCCTGGCCCAATGGCCTCACTGGGGCTGCGTGAATAAGGCTCCTCCCACGGCCAGCTCCTGCTTCCTCCCGACCCGACTCGACTCACGCTTCCCGCCTCCGGACCCGACCCGACACCGACCCGACTCCCGCTCCCCGCGCCGCCCCCCCCCCCGCCCCCGACTGGACCTGACCCGACTCCCGCTCCCCCCCGCCCCCGCACTGGATCCGACCTGACCTCCCTCTCCCTGACCTGACCTCCGTGACCCGACCTCCCTCCCACTAACCCCCCGACCCGACCCAACGCCACCTACCTGTAAATCTGGTGCTGGGGACGGGCTCTGCCCGAAGTCTCAGGCCCGGCCTGTTCAGCCTCCCTCCCCCTTCTTTCCCCCCCGCAATCTCCTTCCCCACCCCCCTTCTCCCCTTTATCCCTTTCTCCCCTCCCTCCCTCATCCCTCCCTCTGCTCCCCCCCTCTTCGCTGTCAGAAACACAGACACTGACAGACAGAGAATGAGACACACACACACACACACACAGACAGACAGAGATAGAGACACTGACAGAGACACACTGGGGGGGGGGCATCCCAGCACGCTGTTGGAGGGCTCCCGGTGCTGCAGTCGGTAAGTAGAAAATTTTTTATTTATTGATTTAAAAAAAAAAAATTTCTTATTAATTTTTTTTGATTGATTTTTTGGTTGATTTATTGATGTATTTATCATTTATTATTGATGATGGCTCTTTATTTGTAAAACTGAAGTGTTTAATGTTTGTAAACTTCCCTTTAAACCCCCCCACCATTCCCTACGCCTGATATGTAACCTATGCCTGATTTTCTAAAGTGTAGACAAGGTTTTTTCGAGCGTACAAAAATCTTCACTTACTCCATTCTAAGTTAGTTTGGAGTAAGTTTTCACTGACGAAACGTTGAAAACAGGCGTAAGTGGCCGGACACACCCCCTTTTGAAAAAAAAATTCTGTTCCAAAGTGAAACTGTTCTAACTGACTAGAACTGGAGCAAACTAAATGACGAGAATTCCGATTTCTAAGATACTCCGTTCTACACCAGTTGCTCCTAAAAATCAGGAGCAAAGCATGTGGAAACTTGGGGCCATTATGTTTATCTATTAAATGAGTTTTCTATTCAAATGTTTCTCAAATTATTACTGACAAAAATATATATATAAATTTTCAAAGGCATAAGAGGTCCAAGTAATGGAACCATCATTGAACCGCCAAGGCAAGTCATATAGGAACTGTAATCTCCTGGGTTACGTGAAATTCCGCAGTAATTTAAGAAGGGGGCAAATTTTCCCTTCGCCCCTTCAGCAGTTTTACCTACATGTGATAAATATTACAGATCGCTAATTGAAACACAGGGTTCAATTCTTCAGCATGCAGAACTAGAGATAACGACAGTCAATGTTTCTCAAGCAAGAAATCTGAAGGTTGCCTGATAATATCGGTGCAATGCGTTTTTGGAGAACAAGACAGATTCTAAGCTGGTACTGAGAATCAAACTTTCCAGATATCCTTCTTAAACCTCTGTACAAGGGGATCCTTTGCATTTTCCAGCAGTCCTGGTAATATGGAACATCTCAAGTCCACAGACCAAATATATAGGCTCTATTATTGACCTATGAAAAATTAATTTTGCCCTTATTTGGTTGAGAGAAAGTTTATCACAAACTTTTGCAAAGCAACATAAGAACTTAACATAAGAAATAGGAACAGGAGTAAGCCATACGGTCCCTCAAGCCTGCTCCGTCATTCAATAAGATCATGGCTGATCAGATCATGGACTCAGCTCCATTCCCTGCCCGTTCCCCATAATCCCTCATCGTTTAAGAAACTGTCTATTTCTGTCTTAAATTTATTCAATGTCCCAGCTGCCACAGCTCTCTGAGGCAGCGAATTTCACAGACTTACAACCCTCAGAGAACAAATTCCTCCTCATCTCTGTTTTATCACAATATGGTTGAATTTGTAATACAGATTGAGGATGAGGAAGTTGTGGATTTTTGTCTGCCTCCTTTTTTAAATAGGGGCGTAACATTTGCAGTTTTCCAATCTGCTAGGACCTCCCCAGAATCCAGGGAATTTTGGTAAATTACAACCAATGCATCCACAATCCTTGCCGCTACCTCTCTTAGGACCCTAGGATGCACACCGGGAGGCTCGGCTCAACGCGGCATCGATAAAGGGGCGGTGAGGGGGGAGGCTGAACGCGGCAGGGAAAGCCAATGAGGGAGCCCATTCAGCCAGGGCTAGGGGCGGCGTGCTTCAGCCAGTTTTAATACGGAATAAATACGACTAAGTGGACGTACCTGCTCATGCCCTCCCTAACACTAAAAATGAGTTGCTGGGGGAACTGGAGTTCTAAATATACACTCAAGCGCACGTGCAATGGAACTCTCCCACTGCATCTCACCAACAGTCAGACTGAGGTCAGTCTGCAGCATAACGAAAAAGTCTTCTCTCCGCCTGTCTGACAGCTGACAGACACTTTGTCAAATGCTCATCCCAAATTGGAATCTGCCGTCCAGCCGCAACCTAACTCATTAATAAGTTGCTGAAAATCTTTTGGATCAGCGAGAGAGAGAGAGAGAGAGAGAGAGAGAGACGGGAAATCATTCAGTCATTGATATGATATGCTCAAGTGTAACACGGCAGGGAAAGCCAACGAGGGAGCCAATCGGTCAGGGCTAGGGGCGGCGTGCTTCGGGCCCCTCCCACACAACCTGCAGAGATTGTGGGGACAAGGAGCTACTGCACATGCGCACACACTCCAGCGCGCACATGCAGAGGTCCCGGCCTTGTATTTTCCCCACTGCTTCTGCTGCATTATGTCAAGAGCTTGCAACATTCCAGCAGTGGGAAAAATACAAAGGTAAGTTTTAGGCACGGTTTTTCTTCTACAAAGTCTCAGCGGGGGGGGGGGGGGACAAATTGGGCCTAATATATGGCCCCAATTCAAGCCCGTTGAGCAACTTCCAACAGACTCAAAAAACTTCTGAAATACAAGAGTTGTCGCTACAAAATAACAACAACTTGCATTTATATAGCACCTTTAATGTAGTAAAACATCCCAAGGCACTTCACAGTAGTGTTACCAAACAAAGTTCGACACCGAGCCACATAAGGAGATTAAGGCAGTTGACCAAAAGCTTGGTTAAAGAGGCAAGTTTTAATGAGCATCTTAAAAGGAGGAAAAAGAGGTAGAGAGGCACAGAATTTAGGGAGAGAATTCCAGAGCTTAGGGGTCAGTCGCCTCCGCCGATGAAGGAGTGATTAAAATCAGGGATGCGCAAGTGGCCAGAATTGGAGAAGCGCAGATATCTCGGAGGGTTGTTGGGCTGGAGGAGATTACAGATATAGGCAGAGACGAGGCCATGGAGGGACTTGAAAACAAGGATGAGAATTTTGAAGGTTGAAGTGTGCTCAACCGGGAACCAATATAGGTCAGCGAGCTCAGGGGTGATGGGCTAATGGGACTTTGTGCAAGTTAGGATATGGACAGCAGAGTTTTGGATGAGCTTGAGTTTAAGAAGGGTGGAAGATGGGAGTCTGGCCAGGAGTGCATTGGAATAGTCAAGTCTAGAGGTAGCCAGTTTTTAGCAGAAAATGAGCTGAGGCAGCAGCAGAGACAGGCAATGTTAGAGAGGTGGAAGTAAGCGGTCTTAGTGATGGTACATGTACATGGTCGAAAGCTCATCTCGGGGTCAAATATGGCACCAAGGTTACAAACAGTTTGGTTCAGCCTCAGATAGTTACAAGGGCGAGGGATGCAGTTTGTGCAGGGGACCGAAAACAATGGGCTGAAAATTCCGGCCTTGCCGGGTCCATACGAAGTGCACACGGACCCGGCGAGGCCTCGCAAAAGCCGGTCTTCAGGGCGCGATGCGCATGCGCCGAAAACCGTCTTGTCTGATCCGTCACGAATTCTCCGTACAGATCCTCCGCATCCCCGGGAGAAGGCCATCCGCTCCAGAGAGATTGGGCTATTTGCCCCAACTCATGTCCGGCGAATGTCCTTCAAACTGTTATGCAGGGGCATAGCTTACTTTTAACAGCATAAGAGTTTAAAACATTTTTATATTAAAAACCAAGTCCATTAAGATAAGTTTATTTTTAACACTTAACACATTTTTAACACATTAAAAAAAATTCAAAACAATAAATATTTTTTTCTAAAACTTTTAATTACATTTAATTTCAATTAATTTTAAATACATGAGGTGTTTTATTTATTATGCTGTGTTTGGGCGTTTTAGGGTTTTTTCTCATTGATAGTAATGGGAACTCGTACAAACGGAGTTCCCCTTTTTATCAATGAGAATACTGCATAGTGATTGGTGGTCCAGACCCATGTGACTCCATTTGTACATACGTACCTCGAAGACATGTCCCCGTACATTGCACAGCGAATTTAGGTCTCCGACCGGGATTCGACGTTCCTCCGGGACCACCAGGTATGTTCGTAGAATTTTTTGGGGGTCGGAGCTGTTCGTACAAAGGAAGCCTCCAACCGCAATTTTCCCCCCATAGGCTTCGGTCTTCCCAATATTTAGTTGGAGGCAATTTCCCGCTCATCCAGTACAAAACAAAGTGAAATTTGACTGAGGAGTGTTTCCTGGTCGACAGAAGTACAGAACTAAGGGGAGACTCCAGTCCAAAACGCTTACTAATCCTAGGTGATTATTTCTTCTGAAATTATTGTGAATAAAAGTTCCTAAAAGGGCTGCTGTCCTAAAATTTCCCTTCTGAATTACTGGCCTAGTCTGATCAATGTCGAATATAGATGAATTAGAAAAAAAGTACAAATTTCCAAGTGTTAAAATGTTCTCATTACATCTGCTAAGTAGCTGCAACTATTATATTTTACATAGATATCTTATCAGCTGTTATTGTGCTCAGTACATCTGACCGAATGCCAGTTTTGCCTGACTTGTAAAGTTGGAGGACAGAATACATGATTTGATTTCATCACCTCCAATTGACAGGCTGAAGAAATATGTGGTTGGTTCCTATTTTTAGACCCCTACTGGTGGAGCTTCATTGCAATTAGTCAAAGATCTTACGATGTCAGGGAAAACAGGTTTTTATTGCCCAGCTTGCTAACCTGGCCACAAAAAAAAAAATTGAGGCTGTAGTAGCAAAACCAGATGGATATACAAGAATATTTCCAGCTGATCCTTCTAGTTCCTAAACACAAGGAACAAAAAAGTAGCTCATGCAAGTATTTTTAAAGGATACAAATAGAAACAACTGCAGAAGAGCTCCGAATTTCTAAATTCCATTATATTAGGAATGTGTCTGTTAAAGGGACTTAAGTTCATATCGAAATTACTCAACGTAGCTAAGTGAGGGTCATCACAGTTTCATCTGACAATAACAAGTATTTATATAGCACCTTCAATGTAGTAAAATACTCCAAGGCGCTTCACAGGAGTACTATAAAAGACAAAAAATTTGACACCAAGCCACATGGAGAAATTAGGGCAGGTACCCAAAAACTTGGTCGAAGAGGTAGGTTTTAAGATGCGTCTTAAAGTAGGAAAGAGGGGTAGAGAGGCGGCGAGGTTTAGACAGGGAATTCCAGAGCTTAGATCCCAGGCAAGAGAAAGCACGGCCACCCCTGGTTGAGGGATTATAATCAGGGATGCTCAACAGGACAGAATTAGAGGAGCGCAGATATCTCGGCGGGATTGTGGGGCTGGAGGAGATTACAGAGATAGGGCGAGGCCATGCAGGATTTGAAAACAAGGATGAGAATTTTGAAATCGAGGCGTTCCTTAACCGGGAGCTAATGTAGGTCAGCAAGCACAGGGGTGATGGGTGAACAGGACTTGGTGCGAGTTAGGACACAAGCAGCCGAGTTTTGGATGACCTCAAGTTTACGTCGGGTAGAACGTAGGAGGCCGGCCAGGACTCCATTTCAATAGTCAAGTCTCGAGGTAAGAAATGCATGGATGTGAGTATACAAGATGAATTTTTAGGAAACTGCACAAATTAGACCCAAATAAAATGAACTTTTGCATTGATAACAAGTTGCTGATGCACAGAGGTAAGGATACCAGTGGTACTGTAAACCCTGGGGAGCTATGTGTGAAAATACGTATTGTACATCACTGTGTAAATTATGGACAACCATTCAAGTGGTCGGAATGACAAATCAGTTAAATATTTAATGTCCATTCATCTGAACAAATATGATGTGTGTGTCTTACACTCCAAAGTGAAGTAGAAATGGTTATAGCGAGTGTAAGAATGTTACAGTGCTGTATTTGAGATCTCATCAGTTCCTTCCAACAGTGGAGAGGGGGACAGAGATTTAACTGTTCGAGTCCCAGGACTGTGACATTTTATTCTGTTTTTAGTCAGACCACCAAGTAGTGCAAGACATTCTATCTGAATTGGATGGTCAATTTTGACTCACAACGCTACCTGCTGTGGGAAATCCACAATAACGGATTTACAATCCTACTGTGTGAAAACAAACAGGTTGGGAAAAATAAACGAGGGGGATTGGGAAAATGTGATGAAATATTAAATAAGAGATAAAAAAGTATAAAAGTCATACTGAAATGAAGGATTCACCTTACCCTTTACCTGCCGTAAAGAAAAAAACTCCAATATTGTACTGATGACAGTAGAGACAAAAAAATAATGGATGCCTGTCCATTTCATTGCTGGTCACAGTATGCATCCAGGGTTAGAAGGCTAGTTATTAATGGATGTTTCTTCAAGCTGCGGGGAATATATCTTCTAGTTCGGCTAATATTTACACCTCAAGGCTAGGAAGAGATATGTCTGGTTCAGGGAATCCTGGCTGTGCGAGCTTCCGCTGTTCATATTGTACCAAGATGAGGAGCTAAAGATCATTCAAAGCATTTGGCACCGATCATCAAATCAACCATCCAAATCAATTCCAAACATCATGGGTGTCAGATACCTCGGGGTCATTTTGGGGTAGGGGCATTGACTAGCAGGCATGTCTGGATTGAAGATGTGAAGCAAGTCTCAGTTTGATGGACAACTCTGTGGCCAGGAGCTTCTGCTTGTGGGCTTATTGAACTGCCTGTGCTCAGCTGCCCAGTCAGGATGAAGCCATCAGAGGTACTGAGCAAGGCAGTGGTTCTGTGGTAGTTTCACCACATTTGGGCCCAAGTTTTGGCTTTCCCACAGAATGGCGCACCTCCGAGAGGCACGCCTATTTCCAAGAACATAAAGTGCATTTATTATCAACCTCTATATTCTCTGATATTTTTCAGGCCCTTTCCAGGTCGGCGCGGCGCAGCAGGAGCTGCTGGGGGCGGGGCCAAGGTGTTGCGCCGAAGAACTGCCGGCAGGGGGGGCGGGGCTAGGTGCCAGCATCATTTTTAATGCTGGCAGCCTTGCGCATGCGCGCTGGAGCGTGCGGGCATGTGCAGTGGCACACAAACATTGGCACTCGACTATTTTTAAAGGTACATGAAGAACAGTGATTTTTGCTTTTGTGGAGCTGTGCAAAGGCTTCTTGTTATATATGTAAACTTGTATTTACTCTGTACAGCCACCAGAGGGTTCATCCCCAGGAGTCCCAAGGGATCCCATAATCCCTTGGGAGCACAGGTATTTAAGGAGGTTTCACAGGTTGGAGAGGCACTCTGGAGACCTGCAATAAAAGACTACGGTCACACTTTACTTTGAGCTCAGTCTGACTCTTTCTCCATACACAACACTTCCGAGTGATTTTTTGTGCCTCAAGGAGTGCTTTTAGCAATACTGTGGAAGAAATCACCTGCTGAAATCAGAGAGTGCTGTTTGTTGCTGCTAAACTTCCAGAACAAGTACTACATAGGTGCATGCAAAATAAGGACTGTGTGTTTTGAAAAATCAGAGTGTCCATTCAATACAGCAATGGAACAGCGTCCACCAAGAACAAAGAATTTCTTGCATGAGTGGGTGGAGACATTAGTAAATGTCATTGAGCACAGATGGCAGGAGCTGGATACCAGCAACAGAGGTCGCATAAAAGTGCCACCCAAAGAAAAGAAGAAATGCTGGAACCAAGTTGCAGAAGATTACTGTGCAGTGATGCAATACTAGGAGATCTGGAAGCCAGTGTAAAAAGAAATGGCACAACCTTGGTCAAGTAGTTAATGCAAGTAATATTTTCATTTTTCAATAGAATCTTAATTGTAAATGTGACCATCTGTATATGTCCCACCCCGCAGAAAGACGCATTCTGTAACAAGTTATATTTTAATCTTTGCAGAAGAAATTGGCCCACAACAAAAGGGAAAGAACTCGAACAGGAGGAGGTGTGCCCAATCTGCATCAACTGACACCCTTGGAACAAAGGGTCGCTGCTATGATGAGTCACACATAGAGAAAAGCAATCAGCACAGCACAAGCTGAGCCCTGATATGGAATTCAAACAGGCTGCATTGAGACAAGTTGAGAAAACTCAGACTCCAATGACTACGTGCAGTTCAGCATGTTGCATTAAGTCATCAAGCAACTTGACATTTTAGGACCTTGGGTAGCGAGCCAATTAAAAGGTTAAAAGACTATTAATTGAGCCAATAAGGTCAAAGAAGGAGAGTTCTTTTCTGTAAATTGATCCAGGTATAAGTACAGCAATTTTGACCACGTGGTCCCAGAAGGACAAAGACCTGGCTTAAAGCCAAGAACTTGTTACTGCTGTCTGCCAAAAAATAAAGAAGTTAAAACTACAATCGGAGTTCGTATTTCATTGGAAATTAAGAGATCTAACAATTTTGGCGTCACGAACACGATCGCTGAGGAAAGAAACTGAATTTTGGACATTGGACCTACATATTGAGGTAAGGACATCTCTTTTTAAAAGACCTCGGTCAAAAGTCTAAATTCGCCTCTCCTACGTGATTCCGAAAGCCTCCGGTTTGCGAACCCTCCGGTTGGTAGTCGGCTCGAGGTCCCATAGACGTCTAATTAACTAACACACCGCCGAAGTTTAATCACCGACCTATTGATTGGCTAGAAAGCCTGCGACTCGAGACCCCAGTAAAGAAATTATGGCAACAGGAGATAAGAGCAAAGAATTGCCTATAACTGTTAAAGGTGGGCAAGCACCACCTGAGGTTTCGCTAGATTTAATTCTCGAACAGTTGAAAGAATACAAAGAGCAACAATTCAACTTATCTAAAACCTGTATTAAGATCGAACAAAAGTACAGAACCTCCAAAGGACAATGGTCCTTGGATGAGATTAAAAGGGTCTGGGGAAAAATGACCCGTATGAAAAATAAAGAGCGAACTAGATGGTTCCCTAGTGGTTATGGGCCAGATTCGAAAGCGGAATGAAATTATAATGCGTTCCCAACATGATCGAGAACTGACCAGTACAAAGGATCAATTACAAGCAGTTTGTGCGCAGCTGCGACAGAAAAAGCTTGAACTTGAAAAGCTGGAAGCGGAAGTTAAAGATCTTAAAGGTGAAATTAAAGAATGGAAAAAATCATTAGGTCAAGAGACAGTAATAGGAAAAGGAAAATGTATTGATCAATTTCCAGGGTACCCATGTTTGGATAAATTAAAAGCACAAACCCGAAGACACGACCGAGGAATAGATACGAATTCTGAATCCTCCGACGATACAGGGTCAGAGGATGAAGAATTAGGGGTGTGCTTTGCCCCGTTTAAAAAAAGACGAGTTGTAGTCAAATCAGAAAAGACTGCGGATGAGGGCGGAACCAAAAAAACAAAGAAAAGGGTGTACGAAGAATGCTTATTTCTTGATCCGGCAGACCCAGAGAAAATTGAAAAATGGTCCAAGGAATTGCCCAATCCAAAGAAAGGGAGAGTAAAAATGTGGGACCAATTAAGAAATATATATCAACTTCATCCCTGGGACAGAGTGCAAATTTTGACCATAATGGTGCCAAAAACACAGGGAAGAAAATTGCACGACAAGGTAGAAGAAGCTTTGTGGCAGGATGAGCAAGATTTAGATGCATGATGGGAGGTGATTAAACACTGGCTGCAAGCCTTCAGTCCAGCTAAGACAGACTGGGGAAAAATTGCAGCCTGCCAACAGAAAGGAACAGAGGAGGTCCTGGAGTATGACGAGCGGTTTAGATGCACATGGCTAGAACATTCGGGGATGAATAATACGGATGAGGAAATGGATGAACAAGTATTTGGACCCCTGAAAGCAGCTTTCATGGCAGGTCTAAAGCCAGAACTGTCCAAAATGCTTAAGTAGTGTTAGAGGAACTACCTTTGCAGCATTGGTGGATCGATGTAACCAATTAGATCGGGATATGGGAGCTAAAGTCCGAGCTGTACAGGCTATGGGATGGAAATCCCAGGAATCCGATAAGCAGTTATTAGGAAAATTACCCGGAAAATGTCATTATTGTGGGAAAGAAGGTCACTGGGCCAAGACGTGCAGGGCAAAACAGAAAGGTCGTGGCTGGGGAAGAGGATGCAGCCAGGGATACAATTCAGCCAACAAGCCAGGCTTGTCACAAGATAACGACCTCATAGAAGCATTTAAGCGACTGACAATACAACAACAGAAGGAGTTACTTGGGACAGCAAAAAATTATTAGAGCCCACCCTGGCCCCCCTCATCGCACTAATACAACAAAGGGGAGATGAGCTATATATAACTGTGAGGGTGGGCGATAAGGATGTGGACTGTCTTTTAGACACAGGGGTGGAATTAACATGCTTACCCCTACAATATGGAGACTTTTTGCCGTTGGATGGTAGGGCATGTACAGCCGATGGAGTTGGGGGCCATAAAATGGAAATTAAAAGGACAACACCGGTACTTATAGGGCTGGGTCCAAATGAACTAACCACGCCGGTCTGGATAGGCCCAGTAGATCAACCCCTTTTGGGAATTGACGTTCTAATCCAAGTAGATTCATCGTTGCATTTCGAGGATGGTTGGGTGACATGGTCAATTAGAACTTTGAAGAAAGAAGAATTGAAGGAACACCCGATATGGGCTAAAGATAAGAACGATTGTGGCCTACTCCAGATGGAGCCTGCGTCATTTACAGGGACCAAGCCTCCATACACTAAACAGTATCCCATCAGTCCAACTGCCATCGCGGGAATCTTACCGGTTATTCAGCAATTGGAGAAACAAGGGGTGCTTATTAAAACGCATAGCTCCTCCAATAGCCTCGTGTAGCCGGTACAGAAATCTAATGTGACTTGGCGTTTGACTGTCGATTATAGGAAAGCTAACCAGTGTATTGATCAAAAAGCTCCTTTGGTCGCAGATCCCTCCACCATTTTTAATGCCCTCAAACCGGAATATAAATATTTCTCGGTTATAGATATGGCCAACGGATTTTGGTCGGTGCCTCTGGCACCGGAGGTTCGACAGTGGTTTGCTTTCACGGTCCAAGGACAACAGTATACTTGGACCCGGTTACCGCAGGGTTTCCACAACAGCCCTACGGTATTCCACATGGCTTTACAAAGCCATTTGCGAGAATTACCTCCCCTGTCATCCACAGTCATCCAATATGTAGACGATATCCTGCTAGCTTCAAACACGGAAGAACAGCATGAACAAGATTTACGAGCTTTGCTGGACCACCTTTGGCTGAAAGGACATAAAGCCAGCATCGACAAAGCACAAATATCCCAAGAAGAGGCTGTTTACCTGGGACAAAAGATTTCACAAAGAAAGAGAGAACTTACCCAGGATAGAATTGCAGCCATTCGGGCTGCTAAAAAACCCACTACTATTCAGGAACTAAGGTCTTTTTTGAGATTGTGTAACTTTAACAGAAATTGGATTGACTCCTTCACATAGCTTGCTCAGCCATTGAATGATATTTTAAAGAGGAAACATGCCTCTAAAGAAGCCATCACCCTCACTAAAGAACAGCAAGAAGCCTTCCTGAGTTTGAAAAAGGCTTTGTGTTCGGCACCGGCTCTGGGAATTCCCGACAGTGGTAAGCCATTTACCCTGTTTGTCCATGAGAAAGAAGGATATATGACAGCTATATTGACACAAGAACATGGGGATCGGCAAAGCCCTACTGGCTATTATTCAGCAAAACTGGATGCGGTAGCCCTCGGATGGGGAAGTTGCCCAAGGGCCATGGAAGCTACATATCGAGCGGTAATGACCACTGCGGGTCCAGTCCTCGACCAAAAGCTGATTGTCAAGTGTCCCCACACCGTACACGCTTTGCTGTCTGTGAATAGAATGTCTCAGGTGACGGCAGCTAGATGGACCCGCTAGACAGCAGTTTTGGAAGCTCCTAATCTCCATATCGTCCGGGCCAGCCCGGTTAATCCCGCAACTATGCTCCTGATATCAGAATCGAGGGAGCAAGAGGGGGGAGAATATGAAGAGCATGACTGCGTGGAGATTTTAAAAGAAACAGAAGAAGCAGCCTTAGCAGCAGAGGAGCCTCTGCACAACCCAGACCTCATCCTGTTTACAGATGGTTCCTCCTTTGTTGACAATGGTACCAGAAAAGCAGGATGGGCAGTTACAACCTTATATGAGGTAGTGGCAAAAGGATGTTTACCCTCAGGAACGTCAGCACAACAGGCCAAGTTACGGGCCCTGTCAGAAGCATGTCGAATAGCAGAAGGACAGACAGCTAATTTCTACACAGACTCGCGTTATGCTTTTGGAGTCGCTCACGACTTTGGTATGTTATGGCGGAAAAGAAGATTCCTCACTGCTGCTGGTACACCTATCCGAAATGGAAAAGAAGTCCGAGACTTACTGGAGGCCATACAATTACCTCAGGAAGTGTCCATCCTGAAGTGTAAGGCCCAGACCAAGGAAAATACCACAGAAGCACAGGGAAATGCCCTAGCCGACCAGGCAGCTAAAGATGCCGCCTCACAGGGCGTTCCTCCAGAAGAACCAACACAGATGTGCAGATTGAAAGCACTCAGGACTCTCTGACACGAGACCTTCAAACAATGCAAGGCGAGTGCTCCAGAGAGGAAAAATGGACATGGATTGAGGCAGGAATCAAGCTGTGTGAAGATGGTGTCTGGAGACAAAGAGTTACCGACAAGCCAGTCGCGCCACAAGCGCTTATGCCTTTTTTAGCCCAACAAGATCCACTCATGGGGACACTTGGCCTCACAACAGATGACTGCATGGTTCCAGAAAAGCTGGTGGGGTCGGGGATTTAAAAAACATGCCCAGCTGGTAACAGACCGCTGTGTGGTCTGCCAGAAAAATAATTCTGGACCCATCACGGCAATGCCCCAACTGAGGCCCCCTGCCCCTGTCGGACCATTCCAGCATCTGCAGGTTGATTATATATCTCTTCCTCCATGCCAAGGATACACTAACATTCTTGTCATGGTCGACAGATTCTCTAGATGGGTAGAAGCTGTCCCAACTAAAAGAGCCACAGCCAATCACACTGCAAAGGTCTTGTGTAAGGATTACATTCCCCGATGGGGAGTCCCGAGTAGCATTGACTCAGATCAGGGAACACACTTCACAGGAGCTGTCTGCCAAGAAGTCTGTAGGTTACTGAATATTACGTGGGATTTACACTGTCCTTATCATCCACAATCATCAGGACAAGTAGAGCGAATGAATCGAACTCAAACAACGGCTTGCCAAATATCACTAAGAAGGAACACCATGGCCCCAGGCACTACCAATAGTGCTATGTAGCATTAGGGCAACCCCGATCAGAACTACAGGTCTCAGCCCATTTGAAATTATAACAGGAAGACCCATGTCACTGCCACGAACTATCGATTTACAGAAAGCTGATGTTCACTTAATGAGTGACACTTTGTTATCATACTGTCAGAACCTAACCAATGCTATTAGTTCTGTTTCCCGACAGGTATCGGCAGCTTGGGGTAATCCACCCAAAGGAGGACACGACATCATCCCGGGAGTCTGGGTGTATGTGAAAAAGTTGCATAAAGAACCTTTGGGTGCCAAATGGGAGGGACCTTATCAAGTGTTATTGACCACCCAGGCAGCTGTTAAAATCCAAGGAAAGAAAGCCTGGATCCACGCTTCACACGTTAAACGAGCACCCATAACTGAAGCTGAAATCTGATAAGGACAATTACTTTTTGCGAAAATGTATAAATTTACTGTATTATTGATTGTAGGTATTCTAGGCATAGGCCTACTTCTTACTCGTCGACCTTCTGCACCAAAGGGAAACAGTAGGGTAGCAAGGGAATTACATGTAAAAACCTTTTTATATATGTCATACATTTATGCCAAACAAGGTAACATTGCTAGTTGTTGGGTGTGTGCGCATATTCCTATTCACTCAAAGGGAGGGATTCCCTTGAGGCCAGTTCCCTTGAATATCTCGGAAATGGCTGAGTGGATAATTAATCAAAATAAAACAGGCAATGCGTTTCAGGATACGGAAAACTGGGCATGTAAATGGAAGTCAGCAGGTTACAATCTGACTACCTTTGAAGGGGGATACCAACCGTACTACAATAATTCCAAACGGCCCCCATTTTTTGTTATCACTAATACAACGGGAATAGGAAGACCGGGGGAATCGGTCTGTCTGATTAGAAACATCAAAGGAGGCCAAAATATGGGGTATAGTAACTGCTCCCGGAATTATAATATAATCAAGCCACGGAACCGTCCAAACTGGGCCGATGTGGGAATTTTTAACGTAACGGGGATTCTGAATAAAACAGATGGAAAAGCCTGGACAGGCCCCGGAGTGTTGCTGACAAAGAAACAGCTAACATTCATTGCATATAATGGCACCTATTGGGTGTGTGGCCACAAGTCCTACCCTTGGCTGCCCCAGAATTGGATGGGATCCTGCTATTTAGCCTACATTGTGCCTTATATGTATCATATAAAGTCACTGTCGGAACATTTACACCGTCCTAAGAGAGCTATCACAGAAACAGAGAGGTTCTTTGCCATTCTGATCCCCAGGTATGGGACCGCCAGACTGGCAAGGGAATCCATTAACATGGCATTCGTTGTGGAACGGGTAGCCAATGATACCTCAGAGGCCCTAGTTAAAATCAATGCAGAAATGGTAGCAATCCGCACAGTAGCCCTACAGAATAGACTGGCCCTTGATTACATCCTGGCTGAAAAGGGAGGTACTTGCACCCTACTCTGAACTGAGGGTTGCACATATATCCCAGATAGCTCTGAAGAAATTACCCACTTAGCGGAGCATATCCAAAAGGAGGTAGAAAAACTTAAGCAACCCCCATCATTCACTTTGTGGAGTGGAGCCACTGAATGGCTAGGTTCAATAGGAACTTCATTGGTGGAATGTTTAATTCTATTTGTTGTAATTGTTTTACTTTTATATTGTTTGTTTATGTTGATTAAATGTTGTTGCGACCAGGCGGCTGTAGCTGCTGTCCCGCAGGTGAGACACCTTGCAGGTCCCAGCAGACCGTCTGTACGTGGAACAGGTGTATGTTATGCTTAAGGGAAGGTTGTTTACTGGTTGAACTAAGATATTGATTTGGATTAAATTGGAATAAGGTTAATTAATCTACTAAAACCAGACTTCCATTGTGGCCACGATGGAACTCGGGTTGGTGTAAATTTGTGTGGAAGCTACTAGTCTGGACATGTGGCGAAACACATCAACAAATTTTAGAAGGAAACTCTATTAACATGTATGAAATTATTTTGTAGAATGTTTAACCAGTGATACCTGATGCTTTATGATTCAGTTTGTGAAAGAATCAAAGGG